>NC_092050.1:36776406-36868906 GCF_003086295.3 Arachis hypogaea
GGGGATATGAAAACTTCCTGGGTCTGTTTTCTTAGAGACTATGTCCTTCTTGATGAGGGCACTGCATTCTTTGTTCATTATTACAGTTTGTCCTCCCTTCAAAACTCTTTTCTTGCTCAGCAATTCCTTTAAATACTTGATATGTGTAGGCATCTGCTGGAGAATCTCAAGGAAGGGAATATTGATATGGAGAGACTTAAATGTCTCTAAAAACCTTGAATAGGTTTTCCCTTTTTCACCTCCTCCTAACCTCTGAGGAAATGGTGCTTTTGGTTGGTATGTTTCCAGCATGCCTTTTTGCAGTTCCTTGGCTTGCTCAGTTTCACTTTCCTGCTTAGCTTCTTCCACACCTTCCTTCAAGATTTCTGGCTCCTGTTCTGAGGGTCTGATTCCTTCTTCTTCTGAGACTTCCTTCAATATGGTGATGGCCTTGCATTCTTCCCATCTCACTCCCTTCTGTTCCCCTTTAGGATTCTTTTCTGTGTCACTAGGGAACACTGCAGTTGACTTGGGGGCCTGTTGAGATAGCTCTCCTACTTGAGACTCCATCCTCTTGAGTTTTTCACCATGGTTCCTTAAGGTAGATCTCACATCATCCCTAAAGCTTTTCAACTCACTTATGTCCTGACCCATGTTTGCCAGTATTCCTTCTATCCTATTTAATTGATCTTGAAATTGTTGGTTCGGATTAGGTTGGGCAGGTTGATTATTTTGGCCATGATATAGTGGTTGAGAGTAAGTGTTTTGTGTGGTTTGGTATGATCTTTGGTTAGATTTTTGGTATGTGGAATTGTTATGTTGGTTTTGGTTGTAAGGTTTGTGGTTTTGTGGTTGGGTTTGTTGGTTTCCCCACCCAAAGTTTGGGTGGTTTTTCCATCCTGGGTTGTAAGTGTTGGAATGTGGATCATATGATTGCCTTTGTTGGTTTCCCACATAGTTGGCCTCTTCCCAATCACCTCCTTCAGTGCTTACTTCCTCTTGATCTTGTGTGTGTATTGCAGCCACTTGCTTTGTTTCTAATTTCCTGGTGAGCTCTGCTAGTTGCTTGGCAAACACCTTGTTTTGGGCTAAAATTGTATCAACATGGTTCAGCTCCATGACTCCCTTAGTGTTGTGTCTCTCTGAAGCATAATAGTACTCATTCTCAGCCACTGTCTCAATCACTTCAATGGCTTCTTCCACAGTCTTTTTCCTGTTCAATGAACCTCCTGATGAATGGTCTACAGCCTTCCTTGATTCATAAGAAAGTCCATCATAGAAAATATGCAATTGCACCCAGTCATGGAACATGTCTGGTGGGCATTTCCTTGTCAAATCCTTGAATCTCTCCCATGCCTCGTAGAGAGTTTCACCATCTTGTTGTCTAAAAGTCTGAACCTCAGATCGAAGCCTATTGACCTTTTGTGGGGGGTAGAAACGTGCCAGAAACTTGCTTTCCACCTCATCCCAGGTTGTTAGGCTTCCCCTTGGGAATGATTCCAGCCACTTAGCTGCCTTGTCCCTAAGTGAAAATGGGAACAAGAGCAGTTTATAGGTATCTTCCTGGACTCCATTGGACTTCACAGTGTCGCAAATTCTCAGGAATTTTGTGAGATGTTGGTTTGGATCTTCATTAGCACTCCCACCAAATGAACAATGATCCTCCACAAGTGATATTAGCTGTGGTTTGAGTTCAAAATTGTTGGCCTGAATGGGTGGTTTCTGAATGCTGCTACCACAATTCCCAGAGGTTGGGTTTATGTATGAACCAAGAACCCTCCTCTCAGGAATGGCATTGTTTCCATCAGCCCTCTCATGGTTGTGAACTTCTCTATCCATGTTGAGATCTAAAGCTTCCTCAAAATTGTCCTCAGATTCTCCTTCAGATTCCTCTTCTCTCAGTACTCTCTTCCCTCTTGCTTCCCTTCTAAGTCTATGAAGGGTCCTCTCTGGTTCGGTATATGGAGGAGTTGATGTCTCTCCTCTCCTACCTGTCATACAAGAACACAGCACAGGCACCAAACAAGTGAAATACTCTTGGTTAATGGAAGAGTATGGTTAGAGCAGTTGAGGAATTAATTCAAATAGTTAGTGAGTCAGTGAGTTAGTTGCTTGAATTTAAAGGCATAAAGAAAGAAAGCATGTAACAGAGTGCAGAAATTAAAATTCAACAAGTAACTTGAACTGAATTAACAAAGCAAGAAAAATGCTCAATCTAGTTAACTTCCAATTTGAGAATTGTCAATCGAAAACCAATCCCCGGCAACGGCGCCATAAACTTGATGTGCATAAACTTGATATGCTACGATTTAGGAAATTGCACCATCGGCAAAATTCCTTCCGGCAAGTGCACCGGTTATCGTCAAGTAAAAACTCACAATAGAGTGAGGTCGAATCCCACAAGGATTGGTTGAGTGAGCAATTCGGATTAGAAGTATGTTCTAGTTGAGCGGAATCAAGATTTAGATGAGAATTGCGGAATGTAAAATTGCATGAATTAAAGAGCGAGAAGCTAAATTGCTGAAATTAAAAGGGATGGGGTGATTGCATGAATTTAATTGCAGAATGTAAAGAGAAAGTGGTAAATCAGAAATGGGGAGTTCATTGGGTGTTAGGAGATATTGAGATCTCCGAATCAAAACAACTTTTATCCCTTCCTCAACCAATGCATTCATTGAATTTTGCTTGGCAATCTTATATGATTGGATCCCAATCCCTTGGCTCACCAATTCTCTCTAAAAACAAACAAATTCCCAATCCCTTGGTTTAAATGTTCATAAGAAGAGATGATGCTCGATCACTGATTATACCACACAGTTTCATGAACCACAATTTGGTAGGATTACATGTCACAATATCCATCCAAACCCCAATCCAATTCACTGTGAGAAAGCTTCTCTAGCATGAATCCTTCATTCCTTTCCCAAGGTTCCGAAGGATTCCAATTATGGGTAGTTTCTTTCCCAAGACAACTACCCAATGAAATTAGATCGAGAAGCTTTCTAACAAAATTCAAGAGAAAAGATTGAAGAAGAAGATAAAACTATTATTGATTCATTGAATTACAATAGAGCTCCCTAACCCAATGAAAGGGGTTTAGTGAGTCATAGCTCTGAATTCAATTACAAAACTAAAAGAAAATGATCCAAAGTTCTCCGTGTGAAACTTCATGCACAACTAACTTAAATTCTATCCTATTTATACACTTTCTAAATTGAGCTTCTGTTGTGTTTCTTGGGCTTTGAGGCCTTTCCCTGATTTCCTTTTGCTTTGGGTTTATGGTCCATAATCCTGATGAGGCTGTGATCCAATTCTGTAACATTCATTGAGCAAACTTAGTGATAAACAAGTATGACACAAGACTCAACAATTTGAAGCTCCAGACTCATCAATCCTTCAGGCCCAATCCCATAAACCATGATATTCAATTGGGTTTCATACCATAATACGTTTAAGTTAATGTTTGTGCTCAAATGCTAACTTAAACTTCAATATATTTGGCCCAGAAACCCCTTTCAAAAAGTGGCGTTTAAGTTGAAGTTTAAGTTTCAGTTTAAGGTTAAACTGAAACTTAAACGTGGAAATGGAAGAAAGCAACCCAGGAGTGTGAAATGTCGAACACGTTTAAGCTTCAGTTTAAGGTTAAACTGAAGCTTAAACGTGGAAATGAAGAAAGCAACCCTGGAGGAGCAATTGGGTCGAACACGTTTAAGCTTCAGTTTAAGGTTAAACTGAAGCTTAAACGTGGAAATGAGAAAGCAACCCTGGAGGAGAGAAATAGTCGAACACGTTTAAGCTTCAGTTTAAGGTCAAACTGAAGCTTAAACGTGGAAATGAGAAAGCAACCCTGGAGGAGAGACATAGTCGAACACGTTTAAGCTTCAGTTTAAGGTCAAACTGAAGCTTAAACGTGGAAATGAGAAAGCAACCCTGGAGGAGAGACATAGTCGAACACGTTTAAGCTCCAGTTTAAGGTTAAACTGGAGCTTAAACGTGGAATGCTCCTGGTGCCTTTCTTACTTCTGGCGTTTAACCTCCAGTTTAAGGTTAAACTGGAGGTTAAACATGGAAATGCTTCCTGGTGAGAATTTGTGTCGAACACGTTTAAGCTCCAGTTTAAGGTTAAACTGGAGCTTAAACGTGGAAATGCTCCCTTGGTGAAATTCTCATTCTGGCGTTTAACTTCCAGTTTACGGTTAAACTGGAGGTTAAACGCCAGTTCCAGCATTTCTTAGCCTTCATGATTCTGGCGTTTAAGCTCCAGTTTAGGCTTAAACTGGAACTTAAACTCCACATGTGATATTCAAGCTTCCTTTATTGATTTTGTTGCTTCCTTGCCTAGCCTCTTCTTCCCTGAAATCATCCAAACAATTGCATCAAAGTCTTGCAAAATTTCATGAGAAATCTTCCATTCATAGCATTCAAGTAATATAACTAAAAACTCATGGAATTTGCATCAAAATCATACTATTTGGATGGTTCATTGCTTTGTTATTCATTTAACCATTCTTGGTTACTTTAAGCTCAAGAAAATGCATAAAACAACTAAAACTAACAAAAAAATGCTAGTGAAACTAGCCTAAGATGCCTTGGCATCAATCATCACTGCTCTTTTAACTGTGACTTCAGAACGGTTGCTAGTAGGCAATAGAGAACGCCCAATGAAGTCCAGCCATCCTCTGGCGACTGGTTTGAGATCCTCCCTCTTGAGTTGATTTGGGACACCCTTTGTGTTGGTGGTCCACCTGGCTCCAGGGATACATATGTCCTCTAGAATCTTATCCAGGTCAATGTCTGCTCTCATCATCCTCCTGTTGAAGGAGTCTGGATCATCCTTTAGCTGAGGTAGCTTTAAGATCTCCCTGATCTTGTCAGGGGTGGTATGAACAATCTTTCCTCTGACCATGGTCCGAAATTCATAGAATGCAGTTCCAGATAGTTTTTGCTTGTCAGTTTGCCACATATTAGCATAGAACTCCTGGACCATGTTCCTTCCCACTTTCGTTTCAGGATTAGCTAGGACTTCCCAGTTCCTGATTCGAATTTGCTCCTGGATCTCCGGATATTCATCTTCTTTCAGATCGAATCTAACTTCCAAGATCACTGATCTCAGACCCATTACTTTAAGATAATGGTCTGAATGATCTTTAGATAAGAACTTCCCTTGATTCCAAAGTGGTTTTGGAACGCTCTCTTTCTTGCCTCTTGGAGTGGGTTGTTTTCCTTTAGGAGCCATGATCTTAGTGATCTCGGATAAACACACCAAACTTAGAGGTTTGCTTGTCCTCAAGCAAAAGAAAAGAAAGGAGAGGGATAGAAGGAGAGCTAGGTGCAATTGTTGATGGAGGAGGAGGGAGGCCGAACCCAAATTTAAAGGGATGGGGGTGGGTTTTCGAAAAATTGGAAAAGATAAGATAAGAAGATTGAGTTGAAAAAGATAAGATAGAAGATATAGTTTAATTTTGAAAAGATATGATAGATTTTTGAAAAAGATAAATCTAAATTTTGAAAAAGATAATATGGAGATTTGAAAAAGATATGGATTAGTTGAAAAGATTTTTGAGTGAAAAAGATAGATTTGTTTTCAGAAAAGTTTTGAAAAGAGTTTGGATTGAATTTGGAAAGAGGGATTTTTAGAAATTAAGGATTTTAGAAATCAAGGTTCTTGACATGTTCATGTAAAAATCATGCATTGAAACATAAAATTTGAAATTAAAATGGAAATACGTGTGGAAAAATGAATTTGGCTCCTCCCTGCTGTCCTGGCATTTGAACGCCCAAACACTGCCTGTTTTGGGCGTTCAGCGCCCAAATGCTGCTCTCCTGGTTGTTCAACGCCCAGCTGCTGCCATTACTGGCGTTCAACGCCCAGTGGGTGCCCCTTTCTGGCGTTGAACGCCCAGATTGCTACCATTACTGGCGTTTTCTTGCCAGTGAGCTCTTTTTCTCTGTTTTGTGTGCCGAGGTCTTCTGTAAATGATTATTTACCTTGTTGCCAATGAACTCTATATAAACAAATAAGAATAAAAATAGAAATGGGAAAAAAATGCTTAGAGGATTGTTGCCCCATGGCTGGGTTGCCTCCCAGCAAGCGCTTCTTTATTGTCTTTAGCTGGACCTTGCTGAGCTTTTAATCTAGCTTCAGCCTTGAGCATTCTTGCTCAATGTTGCCTTCAAGATAATGCTTAATTCTCTGTCCATTAACAATGAACTTCTTGTCAGAATCAATATCTTGAAGCTCCACATAACCATATGGTGATACACTTGTAATCACGTATGGTCCCCTCCATCGGGATTTCAGTTTCCCGGGGAATAGCCTGAGTCTAGAGTTAAACAACAGGACTTTCTGTCCTGGTTCAAAGATTCTAGATGACAGCTTTCTGTCATGCCATTTTTTTTATTTTTCTTTATAAAGCTTGGCATTTTCGAAAGCTGTGAATCTGAATTCCTCTAGCTCATTTAGCTGGAGCAATCGTTTTTCTCCTGCTAATTTGGCATCCAAGTTTAGGAATCTGGTTGCCCAGTAGGCCTTATCTTCCAGTTCCACGGGCAGGTGACATGCCTTACCATACACGAGTTGGTATGGAGAGGTCCCTATAGGGGTCTTGAATGCTGTTCTGTAAGCCCACAGAGCATCATCCAAGCTCCGTGCCCAATCCTTTCTAGGGGTATTTACTGTCCGTTCCAGGATTCTCTTTAATTCTCTGTTAGAAACTTCAGCTTGCCCATTGGTTTGTGGATGATATGGAGTGGCCACCTTGTGGCGAATTCCATACCGAACCATGGCAGAGTAAAGCTGTTTATTGCAGAAGTGAGTGCCCCCATCACTGATTAGTACTCTAGGGATACCAAACCTGCTAAAGATATGTTTCTGAAGGAACTTCAGCACTGTTTTAGTATCATTGGTGGGTGTGGCAATAGCCTCAACCCATTTTGATACATAGTCAGCTGCCACCAGAATATAAGTGTTTGAGTATGATGGTGGGAAAGGTCCCATGAAGTCAATTCCCCATACGTCATACAACTCAATTTCCAAGATTTCTTGTTGAGGCATGACGTAACCATGAGGCAGATTACCAGTTCTTTGGTAACTGTCACAATTACGTACAAACTCTCGGGAATCTTTATAGAGTGTGGGCCAATAGAAGCCACATTGGAGGACCTTGGTGGCTGTTCGCTCACCTCCGAAATGGCCTCCATATTGAGATCCGTGGCAATGCCACAGGATCCTCTGTGCTTCTTCTCTAGGCACACACCTACGGATAATTCCGTTTGCACATCTCTTAAAGAGATAAGGTTCATCCCACAAGTAGTACTTTGCATCAGTAATTAATTTCTTCTTTTGTATCCTGTTGTACTCCTTGGGTATGAACCTTGCAGCTTTATAGTTTGCAATATCGGCAAACCATGGTGCTTCCTGAATGGCGAATAAATGCTCATCAGGAAACGTCTCAGAGATCTCAAGAAAGGGGAGGGACGTCCCTTCCACTGGCTCTATCCGGGACAGATGATCAGCCACTTGGTTCTCTGTCCCTTTTCTGTCTCTTATTTCTATATCAAACTCTTGCAGAAGCAATACCCATCTGATGAGCCTGGGTTTTGAATCCTGCTTTGTGAGTAGATATTTAAGAGCAGCATAGTCAGTATACACAATCACTTTTGATCCTACTAAGTATGATCTGAACTTGTCAATGGCGTAAACCACTGCAAGTAATTCTTTTTCTGTGGTTGTGTAATTTTTCTGGGCATCATTTAGAATGCGACTGGCATAATAAATGACATGCAGAAGCTTGTCATGCCTCTGTCCCAATACTGCACCAATGGCATGATCACTGGCATCACACATTAGCTCAAATGGTAACATCCAATCTGGTGCAGAAATGACTGGTGCTGTGACCAGCTTAGCTTTCAGCGTTTCAAACACCTGCAGGCACTCTGTGTCAAACACAAATGGCGTGTCAGCAGCTAGCAGATTGCTTAGAGGTTTTGCGATTTTTGAAAAATCCTTTATAAACCTCCTATAGAATCCTGCATGCCCCAGAAAGCTTCTGATTGCCTTAACATTGGTAGGTGGTGGTAATTTTTCAATTACCTCTATTTTTGCTTGATCCACCTCTATTCCCTTGTTTGAGATTTTATGCCCAAGATCAATTCCTTCAGTCACCATGAAGTGACACTTTTCCCAGTTTAAAACTAGGTTGGTCTCTTGGCATCTTTTCAGAACAAGTTTCAGGTGATCAAGACAGGAGCTGAATGAGTCTCCATATACTGAGAAGTCATCCATGAAGACTTCCAAAAATTTTTCCACCATATCAGAGAAAATAGAGAGCATGCATCTCTGGAAGGTTGCAGGCGCATTACATAGCCCAAATGGCATCCTTCTATAAGCAAACACTCCAGATGGACATGTGAATGCTGTTTTCTCTTGATCCTAGGGATCTACTGCAATCTGGTTATAGCCTGAGTAGCCATCCAAAAAGCAGTAATAATCATGACCTGCTAGTCTTTCTAGCATCTGGTCTATGAATGGCAAAGGAAAATAATCCTTTCTGGTGGCTGTATTGAGCATTCTGTAGTCAATACACATGCGCCATCCCGTAACTGTTCTTATAGGAACCAGTTCATTTTTTTCATTATGAATCACTGTCATGCCTCCCTTTTTTGGGACGACTTGGACAGGGCTCACCCAGGGGCTATCAGAAATAGGATAAATAATCCCAGCCTCTAGTAATTTGGTGACCTCTTTCTGCACCACTTCCTTCATGGCTGGATTTAGCCGCCTCTGTGGTTGAACCACTGGTTTGGCATTATCCTCCAATAGGATTTTGTGCATGCATCTAGCTGGGCTTATGCCCTTAAGGTCACCTATGGACCACCCAAGAGTTGTCTTGTGTGTCCTTAGCACTTGAATAAGTGCTTCCTCTTCCTGTGAATTTAAAGCAGAGCTTATGATCACTGGAAAAGTGTCACCTTCTCCCAGAAATGCATATTTCAAGGATGGTGGTAATGGCTTGAGCTCGGGTTTAGGAGGTTTTTCCTCTTTCAGAAGAAAGTTCAGAGGCTCTTTCATGTCCCCTGAATCCTCCAAATCAGGCTGAACATCTTTAAAGATGTCTTCCAACTCTAATTCGAGACTCTCAGCCATGTTGATCTCTTCTACCAAAGAGTCAATAAGATCAACTTTCATGCAGTCTGTTGATGTGTCTGGATGCTGCATGGCTTTGACAGCGTTCAACTTGAACTCATCATCGTTGACTCTCAGGGTTATTTCCCCCTGTTGGACGTCAATGAGGGATCGTCCAGTTGCTAGGAAGGGTCTTCCTAGAATGAGAGTAGCACTCTTGTGCTCCTCCATTTCCAGCATAACAAAGTTAGTGGGAAAGGCGAATGGCCCAACTCTGACAATCATGTCCTCAATCACGCCTGATGGGTATTTAGTGGAACCATCAGCAAGTTGGAGACATATCCGGGTTGGTTTAACTTCTTCAGTTAAGCCAAGCTTCCTGATAGTGGATGCAGGTATTAGGTTGATGCTTGCCCCAAGATCGCATAAAGCTGTCTTGGTGCAATTATCTTCTAATATGCATGGTATCAGAAAGCTCCTAGGGTCTTTAAGCTTTTCAGGAAAGCTCTTCAGAATGACTGCACTGCATTCTTCAGTGAGGAGAACTCTTTCTGTTTCTCTCCAATCCTTTTTATGACTCAAGATCTCTTTCATGAACTTGGCATAAGAAGGTATTTTCTCAAGTGCTTCTGCAAATGGAATCTTTATTTCAAGAGTCCTGAGATAATCTGCAAAGCGAGCAAATTGCTTATCCTGCTCCTCTTTCCGGAGTTTTTGAGGATAAGGTATCTTGGCTTTATATTCTTCAACCTTAGTTGCTGCAGGTTTATTGCCTACAGAAGTGGTTGAAGAAGCCTTTTTAGAGGGGTTGTTATCAGCATTTGTGTGTGTCTGATCCCTCACTGGCACTTGAGTGCCAGAGTTAATGGAGTGAAACTGGACGCCAGCTCCTTGTCTGCTTCTGGCGTCTGAACGCCAGAACTGTGCCCATTTTGGGCATTCAGTGCCAGATCCTGCCCATTTTGGGCGTTCAACGCCAGATCCTTGCCCATTTCTGCCGTTGAACGCCAGTCCTGCTGTATTTCTGGCGTTGAACGCCAGTTTTGGCCGTGGTCTGAGCGTTCAGCGCCAGCCTTCCACCAATTTTCTGGCGCTTTAGCGCTAGAATTATTTTTCCCTGGGCTCTTACTGTCCTCAGGTGAATTTTGGGTGGTTTGCTCATTTCTTAGCTTTTTGCTGCCTTGAGGTGGGGTATTTAATGTTTTCCCACTTCTTAGTTGAACTGCTTGGCATTCTTCTGCTATTTGCCTTGACAGCTGCTGCGTTGTTTGCTTAAACTGTTCGTCCATATGTATATTATCCATCCTTGTCTCTTGTAACCTGTCTTTAAATTCGGCTAACTGCTTTGTTAGAAAGTCCAATTGCTGATTGAATTCAGCAGCTTGTTTTACAGGACTGAGTTCAGCAGTTACTGTTTTAACCTCTTCATTCATGGAAGGGTTGTTGCTTAGGTACAGATGCTGATTCCTGGCAACTGTATCAATGAGCTCTTGAGCCTCTTCAATTGTCTTTCTCATGTGGATAGATCCACCAGCTGAGTAATCTAGAGACATCTGAGCTCCTTCTGCAAGCCCATAATAGAAGATGTCTAACTGAACCCACTCTAAAAACATTTCAGAGGGGCATTTTCATAGCATCTCTCTGTATCTCTCCCAGGCATCATAAAGAGATTCATTATCTCCTTGTTTAAAGCCTTGGATGTCCAGCCTTAGCTGTGTCATCCTTTTTGGAGGGAAATATTGATTCAGGAACTTTTCTGTCAGCTGTTTCCATGTCCTTATGCTGGCCTTAGGTTGGTTATTCAACCACCTCTTAGCTTGATCTTTTACAGCAAATGGAAACAGTAATAGTCTGTAGACATCCTGATCTATTTCTTTATCATGTACTGTGTCAGCAATCTGTAGAAACTGTGCCAGAAACTTTGTAGGTTCTTCCTATGGAAGACCGGAATACTGGCAATTTTGCTGCACCATGATAATGAGCTGAGGATTCAACTCAAAGCTACTGACTCCAATGGAGGGTATGCAGATGCTACTCCCATATGAAGCAGTAGAGGGGTTAGAATATGATCCCAGAGTCCTCCTGGACTATTCATTTCCGCTTAGGTCCATGATGGAGAAAGGGAGATGATGTAAAATAGAAAAAATATTTTTATTTATTTATTTATATATTTATTTCGAAAGTGAAATAAATTGAAATAAAATAAATAAAAATTGGGTGAAGATTTTTGAAAAACTGAGGAGAGAGAAAGTGGTTAGGAAGTTTTGAAAAGGATATGATGATTTTGAAAAAAAAAAGTTTTAAATTTTGAAATAAAAATCTAAATTTTAGAAATATATTTCGAAAATTTGTTTTTAAAATAGAGAGAAAAGATATTTTTTATTTTTAAGAGGAAAGAGAAAAACAATAAGATAGCACAAGATTTAAAATTTTTAGATCTAATGCTCCCTATTTTCGAAAATTTTGGAGGGAAAACACCAAGGAACACCAAACTTAAAAATTTTAAGATCAAGTCACAAGGAAAACTCAAGAACACGAAGAAAGAAAACCAAACTTAAAATTTTTAGAAAACCAAAATAAATTTTCGAAAAACACAAAAAAATCAACAAGAAAACACCAAACTTAAAGTTTGGCACAGGATTTAATAGAAAAATTATTTTTGAAAAAGATTTTAAAAAGAGTGTACCAAACTGCCACGGGCTTAGACTAACGCTCTAGCCAATTAGGCAGTAAATGTAACACTTGTTTTAAAGAAGGATATTTTTAACCAAGAACAATAATAAGAGATTCTAAACTAAAAAAGAAAAATTTTCCTAATCTAAGCAACAAAATAAACCGTCAGTTGTCCAAACACGAACAATCCCCGACAACGGCGCCAAAAACATGGTGCACAAATTGTGAATCACACTTTTCACAACTCGTACCACTGACCAGCAAGTGCACTGGGTCGTCCAAGTAATACCTCACGTGAGTAAGGGTCGAATCCCACGGAGATTGTTGGTTTGAAGCAATCTATGGTTATCTTGTAAATCTTAGTCAGGAAGTCAATTATGTTTATCAGTTGAATTGCAAATAAACAATAGAGCATGGATTAAAGGTTACTTGTTATGCAGTAATGGAGAATATGTTGGAGTTTTGGAGATGCTTTGTCTTCTGAATCTCTGCTTTCCTCTGTCTTCTTGTTCACGCACGCACATCCTCCTATGGCAAGCTGTGTGTTGGTGGATCACCGTTGTCAATGGCTACCTTCCATCCTTCCAGTGAAAACTACGCTCACGCGCTCTGTCACAGCACGGCTAATCACCGGTTGGTTCTCGATCCGGTTGGAATAGGATTTACTATCCTTTTGCGTCTGTCACTAACGCCCAGCCTTCAGGAGTTTGAAGCTCGTCACAGTCATTCAATCCTTGAATCCTACTCGGAATACCACAGACAAGGTTTAGACTTTCCGGATTCTCATGAATGCCGCCATCAGTTCTAGCTTATACCACGGAGATTCTGATTAAGGAATCTAAGAGATACTCATTCAATCGTATATAGAACGGAGGTGGTTGTCAGGCACACGTTCATGATTTGAGGAAGGTGATGAGTGTCACAGATCATCACCTCCATCATAGTTAAGCGCGAATGAACATCTTAGATAGGAACAAGCGTGTTTGAATGGAAAACAGAAATACTTGCATTAATTCATCGAGACACAGCAGAGCTCCTCACCCCCAACAATAGGGTTTAGAGACTCATGCCGTCAGAGAATACAAAGTTTAGATCTAAAAATGTCATGAGGTACAAAATAAGTCTCTAAAAGTTGTTTAAATACTAAACTAGTAGCCTAGGTTTACAAAAAATGAGTAGACTATGATAGATGATGCAGAGATCCACTTCTGGGGCCCACTTGGTGTGTGCTGGGGCTGAGGTTTAAGCAAGTCACGTGCAGAGGCCATTTGTGGAGTTGAACGCCAGTTTTTGTGCCAGTTTGGGCGTTCAACTCCAGCTTTTGATCCTTTTCTGGCGCTGGACGCCAGAATTGGGCAGAGAACTGGCGTTGAACGCCAGTTTACGTCATCTATCCTTGTGCAAAGTATGAACTATTATATATTTCTGGAAAGCCCTGGATGTCTACTTTCTAAAGCAATTGGAAGCATGCCATTTCGAGTTCTGTAGCTCCAGAAAATCCACTTTGAGTGCAGGGAGGTCAGAATCCAACAGCATCAGCAGTCCTTTTTCAGCCTGAATCAGATTTTTGCTCAGCTCCCTCAATTTCAGCCAGAAAAATACCTGAAATTACAGAAAAACACACAACTCATAGTAAAGTCCAGAAATATGAATTTTTCCTAAAAACTAATGAAAATAGACTAAAAACTAACTAAAACATACTCAAAACTATATGAAATTAACCCCAAAAAGCGTATAAAATATCCGCTCATCAGCAGCCGAAAATAATAATAATGCAAGGAGGATGTTCGGTGACTTTACTGCACCTAATTCCAATTTACATGGAAGAAGCATCTCCATCCCTACCATTGGAGCAAACAATTTTGAGCTGAAACCTCAATTAGTTTCTCTGATGCAACAAAACTGCAAATTTCATGGACTTCCATCTGAAGATCCTTTTCAGTTCTTAACTGAATTCTTGCAGATCTGTGATACTGTTAAGACTAATGGAGTAGATCCTGAAGTCTACAGGCTCATGCTTTTCCCGTTTGCTGTAAGAGACAGAGCTAGAATATGGTTGGATTCTCAACCTAAAGATAGCCTAAACTCTTGGGATAAGCTGGTCACGGCTTTCTTAGCCAAGTTCTTTCCTCCTCAAAAGCATAGTAAGCTTAGAGTGGATGTTCAAACCTTCAGGCAGAAAGAAGGTGAATCCCTCTATGAAGCTTGGGAGAGATACAAGCAACTGACCAAAAAGTGTCCTTCTGACATGCTTTTAGAATGGACCATATTGGATATATTCTATGATGGTCTGTCTGAATTAGCTAAGATGTCATTGGATACTTCTGCAGGTGGATCCATTCACCTCAAGAAAACGCCTGCAGAAGCTCAAGAACTCATTGACATGGTTGCTAATAACCAGTTTATGTACACCTCTGAGAGGAATCCTGTGAGTAATGGGACTAGGGATGGCAAAAATCCCCGGCGGGGCGGGTATCCGCGGGGATTTACCCATCGGGGGGCGGATACGGGAAAGATTTTTCACCCGCGGGGACGGGGGACGGGGCCCCGTTTATTAAACGGGGCGGGGGCGGGGATAGAGGTCCCCGCCCCGTGGAGACCCGTTTAATCCCTATATGTGTAAAAAGACTAGAATACCCTTAATATATATATATATATATATATATATATATATATATATATATATATATCTTATGAGGGAAACTGAAACCCTAGCCGCACACCATTCACAAACTCAAATCTAAAGTCCCTCAACCTCAAACCTCCCTCCTGGCCCCTGTCCTCTCAGACACGTGAACGGCGGCTGAACGGCACGGTCTCACCATCACCACCGCCAATCGCTACATCCTAACCCCTTAGTCCTTCACCGCTACTTCCCACACCTCAGTCCCTCACCGCCACCTCTCAGTCTCTCACGCAGTCAAGTCACCCGTCACCGTCACGCACACCGCAACAGCCAACAGGGAGTCCGTCATTTTTGCCGTCGTCGCGTCTTCCGTTATCGCAAGCTCGTCGGTCATCGCGGCTTCGCAGTTCGTCGCCTCTTCACAGGTCGTCGTGCCTTCGCCGGTCATCGCCTCTTCGCCGGCCGTTGCCTCTTCTCCTCGGGTAAGTCACATAACTCTGATTTTTATTGTTTATTTTGATTTTGAAACATTTGTTTGCTTCTGATAATGAAATTTTCTTGTTTATTTGATGTTGAAGCATTTGTGTTTATGATTATGATGATTTTGATTATGAAATTTTTATTCTGATTTTGAAGCATTGTGTTTATGATTATGCAGATTCTGTTTATGAAATTTTTTTATTATTTTGATTTTGAAGAATTTGTGTTTATGATTATGCAGGGGCTGATTCTGATTATGAAAGTTTTATTCTGATTTTGAAGCATTGTGTTTAAGATTATGTAGATTCTGTTTATGAAATTTTTTTTTTATTATTTTGATTTTGAAGAATTTGTGTTTATGATTATGCTGGGGCTGATTCTGATTATGAAAGTTTTATTCTGATTTTGAAGCATTGTGTTTATGATGATGCAGATTCTGTTTATGAAATTTTTCTTGATTATTTTGATTTTGAAGTCTTTGTGTTTATAATTATGTTGATTCTGATTGTGAAATTTTTATTTTGATTTTGAAGCATTTATGTTTATGATTATACTAATTCTGATTATGAAATCTTCCTAGTTTATTTTGATTCTATTTTCTTTGTTTTATTTAGATTTTGAAGCATTTGTTGAGTTATTATATGATTTTAATTTAAATTGTTTTCTTTTTTTATGTAGGATTCAAGTACCATCACTATGGATGAACGGAGGATTTAGAATTATGTTTTTACAATGTGATGAATTTTGTTTGGTTGTTTATAGATATGTGTAGTTGTTTATTGAATATTTGGTTGTTTTATGGATATGTTTAGATGTTTATGTTTGTTGGTTATTGCTATTTAAGTCTTTAAAGACAATAGAAGATATGTTTGTAATGACATTGAGGATTATTTTTGTTTTTTTTTTAATTTTTTCTATTTTTTGTATTTTCCATTTTTTATTATTTTTTATAAAAATCCGCGGATATCCGCGGAGACCTAGGTCCCCGGCAGATATGGAGTCCCCGCTACCCGTCGCGGGGACGGGGCGGGGACGGGGACAGATATTGGAGGCGGGGGGCGGGGGGCAGGGGGCATGTCCCCGCCCCCATGGAGACCCGTTGCCATCCTTAAATGGGACGCCTCAGAAGAAGGGAGTTCTTGAAATTGATACTCTGAATGCCATATTAGCTCAGAACAAAATATTGACTCAGCAAGTTAATATGATTTCTTAGAGTCTGAATGGAATGCAAGCTGCATCCAACAGTACTCAAGAGGCATCTTCTGAAGAAGAAGCTTATGATCCTGAGAATCCTGCAGTTGCAGAAGTGAACTACATGGGTGAACCATATGGAAACACCTATAACCCCTCATGGAGAAATCATCCAAATCTCTCATGGAAGGATCAACAAAAGCCTCAACAAGGCTTTAATAATGGTGGAAGAAACAGGTTTAGCAATAGCAAGCCTTTTCCATCATCCACTCAGCAACAGACAGAGAACTCTGAACAAAGTACCTCTAATTTAGCAAACTTAGTCTCTGATCTATCTAAGGCCACTCTGAGTTTCATGAATGAAACAAGGTCCTCCATTAGAAATTTGGAGTCACAAGTGGGCTAGCTGAGTAAGAAGATCACTGAAACCCCTCCTAGTGCTCTCCCAAGCAATACAGAAGAAAATCCAAAAGGAGAGTGCAAGGCCATTGATATAACCATCATGGCCGAACCCACAAGAGAGAAGGAGGACGTGAATCCCAAGGAGGAAGACCTCCTGGGACGTCCAATGATCAGTAAGGAGTATCCCTTTGAGGAACCAAAGGACTCTGAGGCTCATCTAGAGACCATAGAGATTCCATTAAACCTCCTTATGCCATTCATGAGTTCTGATGAGTATTCTTCTTCTGAAGAGAATGAGGATGTCACTGAAGAGCAAGTTGCCAAGTTCCTTGGTGCAATCATGAAGCTGAATGCCAATTTATTTGGTAAAGAGACTTGGGGAGATGAACCTCCCCTGTTCACCAATGAACTAAATGCATTGGATCAATTGAGATTGCCTCAGAAGAAACAGGATCCTGGAAGGTTCCTAATACCTTGTACCATAGGCACCATGACCTTTGAGAAGGCTCTATGTGACCTTGGGTCAGGAATAAATCTCATGCCACTCTCTGTAATGGAGAAACTGGGAATCTTTGAGGTACAAGCTGTTAGAATCTCATTAGAGATGACAGACAATTCAAGAAAAGAGGCTTATGGACAAGTAGAGGACATGCTAGTAAAGGTTGCAGGCCTTTACATCTCTGCTGATTTCATAATCCTAGATACTGGAAAGGATAAGGATGAATGCATCATCCTTGGAAGACCTTTCCTAGCCACAGCAGGAGCTGTGATAGATGTTAACAGAGGTGAGTTAGTCCTTCAATTGAATGGGGACTCCCTTGTATTTAAAGCACAAGGTTATCATCCTGAAAACATGGAAAAGAGGCACGATAAGCTTCTCTCACTGCAGAGTCAACCAGAGCCCCCACAGTCAAACTCTAAGTTTGGTGTTGGGAGGCCACAACCAAACTCTAAGTTTGGTGTTGAACTCCCATATCCAAACTCTAAGTTTGGTGTTGGGAAGTCTCAACAATGCTCTGAACATCTGTGAGGCTCTATGAGAGCCCACTGTCAAGCTATTGACATTAAAGAAGCGCTTGTTGGGAGGCAACCCAATTTTTATTTATCTAATTTTATTTTTATTTTTATTGTTCTTTCATGTTTTATTAGGTTCATGATCATGTGGAGTCATAAAATAAATTAAAAAATTAAAAACAGAATCAAAAACAGCAGAAGAAAAATCACACCCTAGAGGAAGGACTTACTGGCGTTTAAACGCCAGTAAGGAGCATCTGGCTGGCGTTCAACGCCAGAAACATGCTGCATCTGGGCGTTGAACACCCAGAACAAGCATCAGTTCGGCGTTTAAACGCCAGAATTGCATGTAAAGGCATTTTACATGCCTAATTGGTGCAGGGATGTAAATCCTTGACACCTCAAGATCTGTAGACCTCACAGGATCATCTCAGGATCTGTGGACCCCACAGGATCCCCACCTTCCCTCCTCATAATCCTAGATTCTTCCACATCTTCTTCTTCTTCTATTCTTTCTTCTTTTGCTTGAGGGCGAGCAACATTCTAAGTTTGGTGTGGTAAAAGCATAAAACTTTTTGTTTTTCCATTACCATGGCACCTAAGACCGGAGAATCCTCTAGAAAAGGGAAAGGGAAGACAAAAGCTTCCACCTCCGAGTCATGGGAGATGGAAAGATTCATCTCTAAAGCCCATCAAGACCACTTCTATGATGTTGTGGCCAAGAAGAAGGTGATCCCTGAGGTCCCTTTCAAACTCAAGAGAAATGAGTATCTGGAAATCCGACATGAAATCCAAAGAAGAGGTTGGGAAGTTCTAACAAAACCCATCCAACAAGTCAGAATTTTAATGGTTCAAGAGTTCTATGCTAATGCATGGATCACTAGGAACCATGATCAAAGTAAGAACCCGAACCCAAAGAATTATCTCACCATGGTTTGGGGGAAATACTTAGATTTTAGTTCGGAAAATGTAAGGTTGGCGTTTAACTTGCCTATGATGCAAGGAGATGCACGCCCCTACACTAGAAGGGTCAATTTTGATCAAAGGTTGGACCAAGTCCTCATGGTCATATGTGTGGAAGGAGCTCAATGGAAGATTGACTCAAAAGGCAAACCGGTTCAACTTAGAAGACTGGACCTCAAGCCTGTGGCTAGAGGATGGTTAGAGTTCATCCAACGCTCCATCATTCCCACTAGCAACCGATCTGAAGTTACTGTGGATCGAGTCATCATGATTCATAGCATCATTATTGGAGAGGAAGTAGAAGTTCATGAAGTCATCTCCCTTGAACTCTACAAAATAGCCGAAAGCCCTCCCCCTTGGCAAGGCTAGCTTTCCCTCATCTTATTTGCCATCTATGTTACTCAGCTGGAGCTTTCATAGAAGGAAACATTCCCATTAAGGAAGAGAAGCCCATCACTAAGAAAAGGATGGAGCAAACAAGAGAGCCCACTCATGGAGCTCAAGAAACACGTGAGGAAGCTCATCATCAAGAAATCCCTGAGATACCTCAAGGGATACATTTTTCTCCACAAAATTTTTGGGAGCAAATCAACACCTCCCTAGGAGAATTAAGTTCCAACATGGGACAACTAAGGGTGGAACATCAAGAGCACTCAATCATCCTCCATGAAATTAGAGAAGATCAAAGAGCTATGAGGGAGGAGCAACAAAGACAAGGAAGAGACATAGAAGAGCTCAAGGACATCATTGGTTCCTCAAGAAGGAAACGCCACCATCACTAAGGTGGACTCATTCCTTGTTCTTAAATTTTCTGTTCTTCGTTTTCTTTATGTTAAGTGTTTATCTATGTTTGTGCCTTTATTACATGATCATTAGTGTCTAAGTGTCTATGCCTTAAAGTAGTGAATATGAATCCATCACCTCTCTTAAATGAAAAATGTTTTTCATTCAAAAGAACAAGAAGTACATGAGTTTCGAATTTATCCTTGAACTTAGTTTAATTATTTTGATGTGGAGACAATACTTTTTGTTTTCTGAATGAATGCTTGAACAGTGCATATATCTTTTGAAGTTGTTGTTTAAGAATGTTAAATATGTTGACTCTTGAAAGAATGATGACAAGAAGACATGTTATTTGATAATCTGAAAAATCATAAAAATAATTCTTGAAGCAAGAAAAAGCAGTGAATACAAAGCTTGCAGAAAAGAAAAGAAAAATAGCAAAAAAATAAGAGAAAAAGAAAAAGCAAGCAGAAAAAGTCAAAAGCTCTTAAAACCAAAAGGCAAGAGCAAAAAGCCAATAACCCTTAAAACCAAAATGCAAGGGTAAATAAAAAGGATCCTAAGGCTCTGAGCATCAGTGGATAGGAGGGCCTAAAGGAATAAAATCCCGGCCTAAGCGGCTAAACCAAGCTGTCCCTAACCATGTGCTTGTGGCGTGAAGGTGTCAAGTGAAAACTTGAGACTGAGCGATTAAAGTCAAGGTCCAAAGCAAAAACAGAGTGTGCTTAAGAACCCTGGACACCTCTAATTGGGGACTTTAGCAAAGCTGAGTCACAATCTGAAAAGGTTCACCCAATTATGTGTCTGTGGCATTTATGTATCCGGTGGTAATACTGGAAAACAAAGTGCTTAGGGCCACGGCCAAGACTCATAAAGTAGCTGTGTTCAAGAATCAACATACTGAACTAGGAGAATCAATAACACTATCTGAACTCTGAGTTCCTATAGATGCCAATCATTCTGAACCTCAATGAATAAAGTGAGATGTCAAAACTATTCAAGAGGCAAAAAGCTACAAGTCCTGCTCATATGATTGGAGCTATGTTTCATTGATATTTTGGAATTTATAGTATATTCTCTTCTTTTTATCCTATTTGATTTTTAGTTGCTTGGGGACAAGTAACAATTTAAGTTTGATGTTGTGATGAGCGGATAATTTATACGCTTTTTGGCTTTGTTTTTTAGCATATTTTAGTAGGATCTAGTTACTTTTAGGGATGTTTTTATTAGTTTTTATGTTAAATTCACATTTCTGGACTTTACTATGAGTTTGTGTGTTTTTCTATGATTTCAAGTATTTTCTGGCTGAAATTGAGGGACTTGAGCAAAAATCAGATTCAGAGGTTGAAGAAGGACTGCTGATGCTGTTGGATTCTGACCTCCCTGCACTCAAAGTACATTTTCTAGAGCTACAGAACTCAAAATGGCGCGCTTCCAATTGTGTTGGAAAGTAGACATCCAGGGCTTTCCAGCAATATATAATAGTTCATACTTTGGCCGAGTTTAGATGACGCAAATGGGCGTTGAACGCCAGTTCTACGCTGCAGTCTGGAGTTAAACGCCAGAAACACGTCACGAACCAGAGTTGAACGCCAAAAACACGTTACAACTCGGCGTTCAACTCCAGAAGAAGCCTCTGCACGTGTAAACTTTAAGCTCAGCCCAAGCACACACCAAGTGGGCCTCAGAAGTGGATTTATGCATCAATTACTTACTTCTGTAAACCCTAGTAACTAGTTCAGTATAAATAGGACTTTTTACTATTGTATTTACATCTTATGATTTTTAGTTCATCTTTAGATCATATTGATCACGTTTGGGGGCTGGCCATTCGGCCTTGCCTGAACCTTTCACTTATGTATTTTTCAACGGTAGAGTTTCTACACTCCATAGATTAAGGTGTGGAGCTCTGCTGTTCCTCATGATTTAATGTAAAGTACTACTATTTTTCTATTCAATTCAACTTATTCCGCTTTTAAGATATCCATTCGCACCCAAGAACATGATGAATGTGATGATTATGTGACGCTCATCATCATTCTCACTTATGAACGCGTGCCTGACAAACACTTCCGTTCTACATGCAAACAAGCTAGAATGAGTATCTCTTAGATATCTAATACAAAGGACCGAGTCCGAGATATTAGAATCTTCGTGGTATAAGTTAGAACCCATGGATGGCCATTCCTGAGATCCGAAAAGTCTAAACCTTGTCTGTGGTATTCCGAGTAGGATCTGGGAAGGGATGGCTGTGACGAACTTCAAACTCGCGAGTGCTGGGCGTAGTGACAGACGCAAAAGGATAGTAAATCCTATTCCAGTATGATCGAGAACCTCCAGATGATTAGCCATGCCGTGACAGAGCATTTGGACCATTTTCACAGAGAGGATGGGATGTAGCCATTGACAACGGTGATGCCCTTACAGAAAGCTTGCCATGGAAAGGAGTAAGACTGATTGGATGAAGACAGCGGGAAAGCAGAGATTCAGAGGAACGAAAGCATCTCTATACGCTTATCTGAAATTCTCACCAATGATTTACATAAGTATTTCTATCTTTATTTTCTGTTTATTTATTATTATTATTCGAAAACTCCATAACCATTTGATATCTGCCTGACTGAGATTAAAAGATGACCATAGCTTGCTTCATACCAACAATCTCCGTGGGATCGACCCTTACTCACGTAAGGTTTTATTACTTGGACGACCCAGTGCACTTGCTGGTTAGTTGTGCGAAGTTGTGAAGTTATGTTTGGACCATGGTATTGTGCACCAGTTATTGGCGCCATTGCCAGGGAGAAAACGAACAACAAATTTTACAACCTCAGTGTAACAATTTCGCATACCACCTACAGAGTCCAATAATGACTTATTGGCATCCATACATACACATGAATTCTTAAACACGATCAGATACTCTGGGGTTCCTAATCATGAGTTGACATTAAAGATCGGAACCCTTATAATGTTGTTAACGAATATCAACCACTCGATAGGTTTGTGTAATGGTACAAGATTGGTTGTAACCAAGCTTGGTAAGCACATCATAGAAGCACGCAGCAACACCGAAAAGAACAAAGGCCAGAAGATCTTTATTCCTAGGATGACTCTAAGGCCATTCGATCACTGAATACCATTCAAATTCCAACGTAGACAGTTTTCTATAATGGTATTGTATGCAATGACTATAAATAAGAGCCATGGACAATCACTGTCGAAGGTTGGGTTGATACTAAAAAAAACCAGTGTTTACCCAGGGTCAGTTATATATGGCAGCATCTAGGATGACAAATAGGGAGGGGCTTGAGATATTGTTATGTCATGACGATGATAACAGAACAATGACAGACAATGTCGTATTCAAGAAGTGTTCAGGAATCTTATTTGAATGCATAAGCTTTATCAACAGTAGTCTCAGTTGGAGTTTGTGTTCTGGATATTTTGATCTAAAATAGCTTATGAATAAGGTACTTAGATTCCTTTACTTTTCATTATATAAATTTTTATAAATTAATCTTAGTAACAAAACTATTTCTAACTAAGCATAATAGCTATGTATTATATGAGTTTTTAGATGATAACACAACATTAGGATCACAAAGAAATTGAAACAAATTTTATAAATCACATTATTAAACATTATTATCAAGTGCATCTGTATATCAAAAGTATTATTCCACTTAAACAAATCACATAGAATATAAGCTACTTATGATTATCATAGAATATAAGTAACTTACTTGGATTTGAGCAACAGGAATGAACAACTTGATTGGCTTCAGTCTTCGCTAAGAGGAAAATCGGTTGTGAACTCATTTTGTCAATAAATCATACATTAATTAATTGCTAGAATTGAAAATTAAAGATAATTGATATAATGACTAGTTGTAGATCGAGATATAAGATATAGGTTAGCTAACTGAGCTTTAATAAAATGAATTTCTAAGGGTATTAATTAGATTATTATCATGCATTAACTACATGAAAAGATCCATATTTAAGGACCACCTTTTGAGGGCATTGTTCATTAGCCATTGTCCAAAATGTTAATACTACCTGGGATCTGAAAGTATAGTTGGTTGCACAACACGTATAAAGTAATCAATAATAAATTTGTTGGAATAATAAAGTTGTTGATATTATCATAAAGTGATTTGAAATAGTTATCTATATAAGTTAATTAATAATATATTATTATGATACAGTGGTTCATATACACCAAATTTCGAATTACAGTAACCTATTGCTATGATATGTGCAGTTGATTTGGAAATACCTTTTTTCCTAAATGTTACCCATTGTAATAGGATCAGAACAGAGTCAATATAGATACTGTTCAAGAAATACATGAAGATTGTAATCAAAGACATGATTTCAATACATTATATGAATAAGCGACAGATTTTTTTCTCAGGTGATAGTTGTAAAATTTATAACAATATTTATCTTGGACAAAAATTATTCGATCGGCTATAATGGGAGAAGACAAGTCGCATTTACTAAAAATATGAAAGTGAAAAATTGCAAAACACTCACAATTAAAGGAGTACTCATTGGGAGTTGCAGATATGGGAATCACAGACCAATTCAATGGTTATGCTGATAATCGCTGAATTTTCTCACGAACCTTCGTAGCGGATTAGAAATATGAAGTTTTGATGGATCATTGTTTATGTTGTTTTTTGAACTTAAAAGTAATGAAAGCAATACATTGGTAGGTAGTGAGGGAGTCATTATGATTATGGACACCTGTTATAGAGAACATTGGGTATTGTGTTTTATTTAATATGCTTTGTAAGTTGTCAATGTCTGTATTTTAATTTTTAGTATTTAAATTCTATAATTTATTTTTTTACATACTAATTTTATCTATATTTTAATGTGTATTAATAAAGGGGACAATTTTTTCCATTAATTGTCCGCTTTAGTACAATTTGTTTTAGGGGGTAAATTTGAACCTTTTATAAGTAATGGTTTTTTTTTTTTTTTTTTGTCTACGGTATTCCCTAACTCGACAGGTCAAAAACTAATTCGTCGCGGATCGAAGCTCTATTTAAGGGTCTGCCACTGGCCAATGGGTTACTGTATGCACAAGACGGGATTCGAATCCTTGACACTTGCTTAAGCGGACGAGTGAGCTGACCACTCGACCAACCCAAGTTGGTTATAAGTAATGGCTGCTGTTATGGCCTAAAAAATCATTGAACTGATATGGGCCCAAAAAATAAATTATTAATATGGGGCACCAGTAGAAAAGACTGTGAAATTTTACAATGTATTTTTATATGTTTATACACTAGAGATTCTTAATAGTAAAAAATTATAAGTATTAGTAACATTGAACATGTAATAAAAAATTTTTATAATGGATTCACACGCGAATCTTACACTAGTTGTTATTATGAATGAACTGTTACTATTATATCATTAGAATAATACTATTATATAGGGTATCATTTTTATTATTATATTATTATCATTATTAATATTATTATATTATTAATATTATACTGTTATTAGCTTATTATAATTATTATGTTATTCTTATTATTATTATTATTATTATTACGAGACAATCCATTGTTATTATTATTAGTTGTATTATATTATTCTGCGATTACATTATTAATATATTATTACTCTGTTATTATGAATGAATTATTATTATTATTATTATTATTATTATTATTATTATTATTATTATTAGGTTTAATTGTTCTGCTGATTTCTATAGTTTCACTGAATTTTCAACTAAATTTTTATACTTTTTTTCTTTTCAATTGAGTCCTATATTAAATTTTTATACTTTTTTTTCTTAAACAAAGCGAATATACCACACATAAAACAAGAAAACCTAAAAGACAATACCTATTATTTTTTAAATTACAAAAGAGCCTTCAACACTCTTTCACGCTCACAGAGAGAGGATGAGAAGGAAAAAGAGAGAAAGAAGAAAAAGGAGGAAGACAAGGTGGTGCCGATAAAAGGTAGACGTAAGAAGAGAGGAAGTGAATGCCACTACCACAGTTGTCAGTTATTCTTTGTCACCGCCACTGCCACAGAGTCAGAAGGAGACCCAAAACGATGGAAGAGAGAAAAAGACAGAATGAGAGAGAGACCGCTAAAGGGAGATCACGTTGCCGGGGGGAAAGAGAAAGGTGGAGAGTGACACTACTACCATCATCGTTGGAGAAGGTCGCTAACTAGTTGCTCCCTTCCTGTCCATTGTTGGTGTTCGTTGCTCATTGTCTCACATTCGATCTCAGATTCGGCTTTCCTTCTGCTTTGTTTTGCTCTTGCTTCTGCTTCATTTTACTTTTGCTTCATTCTATTTCTGCTTTATTTTGCTTCTATTTCATTCTACTTTTGCTTCATTTTATTTTTGCTTCATTATACTTTTGTTTCTAGTTCGTTCTACTTCTACTTCTGCTTTTAAATTGGTTCTACTTATGCTCACTAATTATGTTAAAAAAATTTGATTGTACTAAAAAATTTTGATTATGAGTTCTAATTATGTATTTTTCTTGTAATTAACTGATTATATTATGGTAAAAATTCTACTTCTAATCATACTAAAATTTAATTATGAAAAAAATTTTGATTATGAATTTGTGTTGATTATAAAAAAAATTTTTGCTATGGCAGAAAGGAAGCTTGTTGTTAAGAGGGAGGGTGGTGATTAAGGAGTAGGGTAAGGAGATGGTGGACGAGGTAGTGGGAGTGGTAGAGGGCAATGAGGGTGGAAGAAAGAAGGGAAGGTGTGAGGTCGAGGGCAAGGTGTTCGACGCAATGCCACTAAGAGGATTGGATTGAATGGAGGAAGGTGGCTTCAGAGATTGGTGTTTGGGGTTTGGAGAAAGTAGAGAAATGGAGAGCAGGGGTGGTTCCTCTGTGTTTGAAGTTGGAAGGTTTGACTTTGAAGAGAGTATCATGTTTAGAAAGAAAGTACCATTACTTCTCTGCCTTCTTAGAGGTAGATGGTATGTGTAAATTAGTAAATTTACACTTTATAAATATTTTGTAATGTTTACTGCTAATAACGACTTAATTACAAAATCTAATATCGTATAGGGACTCAAATAAAAAATATAAAAAACTAATTAAAAATTCGATAAAATTATAAGGACGGCAGAGTAATTAAACCTTATTATTATATTATCTTTAACAATATATAATGGCAAAACATGAGATTTGGTGTCCAAAATTTCTTTTTAATAATATCCTTCTAATTAACTCCTCCATTTAACGTCAGTTCTTCAGTTTTAAAAAACTCCCACCAGTTTCTCTCACCTCATATTCACATTATTAGAGCAACTTCACACTTACCCACTTTGACGTAACTTCACAGCAATACGGCAACTCCATTTAAAGAGATCATAAACAGAGATAGGCACATGGTTGACCATCAATATTTTGCCTCAAAAACTCTATCTAAATTAATTGTACAAAAAAAATACTATAGATTACTCCTACAAATTGTAAACTATAAGTAATAATTTTTTTTGTTACATCCATATTTTGATTATTATTATTATTATTATTATTATTATTATTATTATTATTATTATTATTATTATTTACTCTTAGTAGTTATGAGTTATATAAAAAAATATTTTATTTTTAGTGAAATTAAAAATACATTAATCTCATGCTAATAATATATATAACACAATGTATTAAGTTTGATAATTATTCACTTAATAAATTTATACTGTTATTAATGTTTGAATTATTTTTATTATGGTACTATTTTAATGTGCTCTAAAATTTTATTATGTATTTATAATTTTAATAATAATCATTCTTAGAAAAAATATTAATTTTATTTCTTAATTTTTTTTGGCCCTGACAATGTTGAATAATTTATATTAAAAGATTTAGATAATTCAAAAAATATTATTAAAGTAAAGGTATTAAAATACAATAAATAAAATTATTAATTTAACATTTATTAATGGATAACTAAAAGAATAAAAATAATTATTGCATAAATAATAGAAAAATAATTTGATAATATACAGATTACTTTAGATAACCAAAATAAAGTAAAATAAGCAATAAAAGAAGATATAGAATTCTATTTTTTATTATGTGGTACAAAAATAATATAATATAATAAACTGTAATGTTCTAAGAAATATGAAACTTAATATTACCTTTTTAGGATCTCTCTACTTTTTTATTTTAATTTTATTAAAAAATACTAATATCATTTAACTTTAATTTTTAATTTTCAAGATAAATAAAAAGATGTGATCTTTTATGTATTATATACTTTAAAAAATATTTATTATAGAGAAAGTTAAAAATATTATGGAGAGAAAGAGAGATAAAGGGGGAGAGAGGGAGAGAGAGAAAATTGAAAATTTTTAACTAATAAAAAAGAATCACCACCATGGCACCATCAACCTATTAAATTTGAGTTTATATCAAGTGAGGATTAAGAAATAAATTAGAATTATGATTTCAAAATTTTTTTGTCTCTCTTTATGTAGTATTTCACATGAAGTAACTATCTTTTATGAATAGTATTTAAATGACAAACAAAATAGTAAGAAGATTTGCATTAGATTATGAAAACTGATGCCATCCTTATAGTATGATTGCATTATTTCAAAACATGCAAAATAAAATAATAAAGTATAGTTTAATTAATTTACACAATAAAATAAATATGAAACTTATATAATAGCAGTCAAATGTGAAAGTAATGATAGTCTTCTGTTTCAAAGTATTATATTAAATTGTAACTTAAATTTATAATTATTAGTTGGAAATTTACAATAATGTACTATTTTTTATTATATTAGTTAAAAATAATGTATTTTGATATTATTTTTAAGGATTAGTGACATCAAATTTTGATAATTTGAGCAAAAATTTTGAATGTTTTTTGTCTTAAATTTTGTCTTAATAGAACAATAAGATAACTTAACACGCACATCAAGAAAAAATTATTGTTTTTATACATTTAGATATTCAAAAAATACAAAAATGAATTCTTTTAAAATTTTAACAACTCTTAAAAGTTAACATAATGGATGGTTATAGATCAAAGTAATGAACAAGATTAAAAGTTGCGATAATGGAACTTGGTGATAATTAATTACGATTGGATGAAGAGAAGGTGGAATGAAAAGAAAAAAATGAAAAAGGAGAACAAGACAATATATACGACAATGGCGGTGAGACAATGGCAGGTATGTGTATAGAGAATAATAGTAAGAGAAAAAAATAGTGTGTGATACAATGAGGAGATATAATAAAAGTATAAATTAATAATTTTGAAAAAAATAATAAAATTAAAGATAGTTTAATAAATTGAATATAAAATTAAAAAATAAAATATTTTTTATTTATTAGAATTATACATGAAGATAAAAAATACTTTGAATATTAATTTTTATCTTTACTTCAAATTAAATACTGTTAAAAAATAAATAAATAAATAAACTTATATAATATTTATAGATAATTACTTTGTAAATATTTATCTTGATTTTGTTACATATAATAACAACATAATATTTTTAATATCTTATTTAATTTAAATTTATAATTTTTATACATTCAAAAAGTTATATACATTTAAAAATAAAAATATAAAAATTATTATTATACAATTATTGTTATTGTTGTTACTGTTGTTACTACGTTTGTCTATGGCAGGCTATCAGAACTTTGTTGCCTTAAAACCTGATCCACTAGAAATCTACAACGAGAGCTCTGCAGCCGCAGTAGCAACAACTGGGTACATTTACGTCTCACGAGTAGGCAAAATGAAATGACACTCTACACTGTTGTCTGCTCTAGTAGAACAATGGTGGCTTGAAACACACACGTTTCACCTTTCAATGGTGAAGTCACTATCACCCTAAACGACGTGTTGCGTATTTTTGTCCTGCTAGTTAATGGCCAACCTATGACAGACAAATCGGACAGCAGTCATTCGTTCTTGGTAGACAAATGTATGCCAGTTTTTGACAGGCAAGTCGGTCCGCACGATCATATGTTGGGGCAAGTAAACTTAGCATGGTTCGGCAATGTAGAGACACTGAGAAATTAGACACCCAAGAATCTATTGAGCAATATGTCTGGTATCACATATTCGCTTGCTTAGAACTGTGGTGATTTTCGACAAATTGACCAATTCAGTTAACTCGAAGTTTTTACCTCTATTTCGACAATTCAATCAGATTCGTACTTACAGTTGGGGGCAGCTAGTTTGGCAAATCTGTACAGATCATTGTATCGTACATTGAAATATAGCTGTAAGGCAATGGATAACCTCCTTATACTACTGTTTGTTTAGGCGTGGGAGCATATGCCGTGGATAGTACTTACTCCCTATGATAAGCCTATAGTTGTTGGCGTACAAGTTAGTCAACAATAATGGTTATATTTTTTATGTGCAATTTCATCCTTTTTTATATTTTGAAAATTGATTCTAACTAATGTAAACTAATTTAGGTAAAATCATTGGGGTGATTAAGAAATTATGTGCCGAGGTCTATGATGCAATTTAGGCAACATTTAGATGACATAGATGTGAACGACGTACATGCTAATGATTTATTTTAATATTATTTAAGTTTAATAAGTTAATTGATTGTTGTCGTATTTATTATTGTGCAGTTTATATGGCGGCCACATGTGGGACTTAATGTGCCTGGGGGCTTATAGTTAGATTGTAGATGTGCTCTACAAAGTATCCGTTGGTGTTGTTTGAGTGTATTGAATGACACGCAATAGACTGAGTGAGATGCTATTTCGGGCTTCCACAACCTCCATCAGACGATCCATTCTAGATTGGGGAAGCTCACTACAGACAGTTGATTGGAATGCAGTGCCATGGAAAGATATTGGGTTGACATGTGGAATAATCAGGGCTACCTTCAATTGTAAAAAAGAGATGAAAATGACGACTTTCATCCTTCTCCAGTGTATTATGATTGGTACACATGACAGTATGGCAATCACTAAGATTGTTAGTAAAAAATTCACAGGGAGACCCTGAGGCAAACCAACCACAGCTGCCGCCACCGCATGCATAACATCAGTTTTCGCTTTATGGGCAACAACATCAGTTTAGCTTTTTGACCCGCTATCCCCCTATCTGTTTATCCTTAATACTTAAGTATTTTCGGGACTACTTATAAAATCTCAAGAAAGGAAGGCTATTCAAGGTACTAAGATTGCAAGACAAGCCCCAGAGATCTCTCACATTTTCTTTGCGGACAATAGCATAATTTTTGCGAGAGCATCGAACCAAAACATAATAGAGATCAAGAACATTCTTCAATCCTACCAACGGGATTCTGGACAAAGAGTTAACTTGGACAAATTTGAACTCTCCTTTAGCCAAAATGTGCCTCCTCTCAGGCAAAAGCTTATAAAAGAATGGTTAGAGATAAAGGCAGTGGAGAATCACTCAAAATATTTGGGAATTCCAATCTTCGTGGGTAGGTCAAAGAACCATAGTTTTGAATTTGTGCAAGATCAAGTTTGGAAGAACTTAAAAGGATGGATGAAAAAGTGCCTCTCTAGAGTGGGAAAAGAAGTGCTCATCAAATCTATTGCTCAAGTCAGACCCTCATACATTATGGGGTGCTTTCAACTTTCCAAGAGTCTCTGCCAACATATCAAAAGCGTCATTAGAAAATTCTACTGGGGGAGCAAAAACGGAGAGAGAAAGATTCATTAGATAAAATGGTCAAAGCTATGTGCATCTAAGGAGGAAGGGAAAATAGTCTTTAAAAGTTTTGAAGCTTTCAACCAAGCGCTCTTAGCCAAACAAGGTTGGAGACTCATCAAGAATCCCAATTCTCTAGCTGCAAGGACCTTAAAGGCTAATTATTTTAACAAATAAAAGTTTTTGGAGTCTGAAATTGGGTAATGCATAGTTATACTTGGAGGAGCATTTGGTCTGCTAAGTGGATTCTTAATTTAGGAGGATTGTGAAGAATTGGTTCTGGCATAACAACAAGAATTTGGGATGATCTGTGGCTTCCTCATAAAAAAGGTTTCAAAATCTGGAGCTCTTGCTCTAATTTTGATCAGGAAGCCACAGTGAAAAACCTCATCGATTAAGAGTCATTAACATGGAAGGAGGAGATAATTAAACAGACTTTCTTACAATTTGAGGCAGAACAAATTCTAAAACTACCACTTGACATCAACCAGCAAAAAGATTGCTACTATTGAAAATATTCTAGAACAGAAGAGTTTGAGATTAAAAAGGTGTACCATCTCATTAAGTCCCAACCCAAAAATTCAGCACAAGGAAGCAACCCAAACCAGTGTCTGAACTTCTCTTGGAAACAACTTTGGAAAACCAAAGCAAGCTAAAGAACTTTGAATTTTGTTTGGAGATTAATCTCACGTGCTTTACCCACAAAATTCAACCTGAAAAAAAGAGGAATCAGAGATATAAACCTTTGCTCCAAATGCTGGAAGGGAGAAGAGACAGATATTCACCTATTCAGAGTTGCCCTTGGACACAAAGATTCTAGTTCTTATCGCCTTTCAACCTGAGAACAGAACGAAAAACAGAACAATCAATAGGAAGGTGGATTGAAAAGATGCTAGAGAGAATTCATAAAGAAATCAGGGGTCTCTTCCTCGAGTGCCTCCATGGATTATAGTGGGGAAGAAACAAATTAATTTTTGAAAGCAAATTAATAGACATGCAGAAGATCATTGATATGGCATCATCCAAGTTTCGGGAGCTTACCGGGCTCAAAGAGGCCTCTGCCTCGACATCCACAGAGCCACCTCCGAGTAGCAACAGTGTGTCGTCTTAGGAGCCACCACCGCCAATTCTCTACAAACTCAATTTCGACGCATCTTGCACAGAAGAGGAAAAGGTTGGAGCGGAAGCAATTATTAGGAACCATGAAGGAGTTATTTTGCTGACAGCCACATGGGATATTTCAACTACCTATTCGATAAAGGGGCAGAAGCAATGGTATATTTTTTGGGATTGAATTTGGCTTTAGAAGGTTGTTTTTTCAACCTTTTGGTGGAAGGGGATAGCATAAACGTAATTAGGGCTATAGAAAAAGACATTTCCTTCTTAAACAATGTTGGATTTATAGTGTCAAACTGTAAAAGTTTTTTGTATAGGTTCAGAGGTAGACAAATCTCTCATGTTAAAAAAGATGGTAATAGAGTTACAAATAGCTTAGCAAGAATAGCACTAGCCACACCAAATAGAATTTGGGTGGAGAAATCTCCATTAGTTGTAATCAATTTTGCCTTTTTGAATATTATGGAACATCTCTAATTTTAATATATACTCCCTTTCAAAAAAAACCTCACTCTCTTATTTTTTTTACACCACTAAGTGTTAGAAAAAATTCACAAGTATAAAAAAAATAAAGTAGTAACAGTATTTATGAATAAATGGTCAAATTAGTCCCTAAAAGATCACTTATTTTTAAAATTTTTTAAATTGGTCCCCAAAAGATTTTTTTAATCAAATTTGTCTTTTAAAGATTTTAAATTAGTTATGTTAGTCCTTCTGTCACTTTATTTGTTGATAGTGTCAAAATTTGTTAATGTAGCACATTAAGTGACACCCCAACATACACTTAGGAGTCTTAATTAAATATTAACATGATTAATTTATGAAATTAGATCAAATCAAAACCTAATTGAAGAGAAAACTTGAGGTATTGAAATCTTGAGGTATTGAAATCTCCTAATTTTACTACTTTAATAGTCAATTAAGACTCTTAGGTGTATGTTGGAGTGTCACTTAACATTTATATGAGTAAATTTTGACACCATCAACAAATAAAATAACGTAAAAACTAACATAATTAATTTAAAATTTTTAAAAAATAATTTTGATTAAAAAATTCTTTCGAATACCAATTTAAATAACGAATAATCTTTTAGCAACTAATTTGACTCTAATATTTATATACAAAACTCTCGGAATAAAATACCGCTTACATTTTTAAAATCAAAATTTACGTTTAATTTTTTTAAAAATAAATACAAAATGCAACATGCATTTTACAAGTAAACAATAAAAAAGAGCAAATCATAGGCTACGTTTTTGGGAAAATAAAAAATATTATAAAAAGCAAATCATAACTTACGTTTTACACGGATAAGAAAACTAAAAAATATTATAAAATACAAATAGTAAACTATGTTTCATAGATAACAAAAATTAAAAAAAAATGATATTATGCACAAAATTTAACCTGCATTTTGCTCTGATACCATATCAATACTATTATTTCCTACAGATTCATTTTAACGTGTTTTACCAAATATTTTTTCATATTGAAAAAAAAATCAGTCCAATTAGCAATCACCTGAAGTTAAATTTTTTTTTTTTAAAAAAAAAATAGATAAACTGAAGAACTTGACACCAAAGTACGTAACTGCTAAAATTAGAAGTTAAAAAAAAAAGGATTTATTTGCAAATATTGTATGAGTGTGGGAAAGATGAGATTGTGATAGAGCTTTGTATGATCCAATCCAACTCGCAACTGCACCTTCAAACTTACATTACGTTCTCCATCTTTACATCACAGGTAACCTTTTTCTTGGTTTAATTTATTATTATTGCTGTAAAAAAAAGGCTTATTTTTACATTCACTTTGCTTTTTGATTCCAATTCGTTTCCAATTCTACTCTCTCTCTTCGTTTTCCACAAAAGAAACTTCTAGAATCAGGAACTGCAATTTCAATATGGCATTTCACTGAAACGTATCCTTTTGAATTTGCAGAATTGCGTCGTTCTCCTTTATTTTTGTGGCACCATGAATTTTTTGATGCGGTCTTCGTCGAGTTCATACTCGGAACGAACACCGCTTCCGCCCCCTAGGTCTGCGTCTGGGTCTAATCTAGAGAAGCTGGCGTCTCAGGATTCGCACGTGCGCCATAGCGATGATGCCACCATCGCTGGTCTTGTTTCAAGCTTACCAAATAAGCACCTTGATGTTTCTGCAGAAGAAGGGTTCATCACTATTCCATTCAGTATGTGTAATAATAATGTTTATAATATCATCACCTTAACAAATTACTTCTTTATTTTTGGCTGCTTGGTTCTTCCTATTTAATTCCTCATAGTTTAAGATATGAATATGATTATGTTGAATGGAGTAGGTGAAATTCTTGCTAAGTGTAGAAGATGCTATAGTTATAGCATATAAAGTTTGCTAAAATGCAGAAATTACTGCTCAATGGCCCCATCGAAGCCATTTGTGATGGAGAGGGGGTTGCAACAATGTGACTTGATCCCGCCGTTCCTTTGTTTTGGGGGTGAATGTCCTGAACCGGATGATAGCTGAGGAAGTGAAAAACGGTTGCATTTCTCCACCATTAATAGGCAGGGATGGTGCAGAGCTGTCTCATCAGCAGTTTGCGGATGATACTATTCTGTTTTGTCCGCAAGATGAAGAGACAATAAGAAGCTACAAGAGGCTAATATGGTGCTTTGAGATCACTTCTGGGTTGAGTATCAACTTTAACAAGTCAAGCTTGACCCCGATAAACTGACTGGGAATGGGTGCAATAGATGTGTGACCTTCTTGGTTGTAAGTCAGCATAGCTACCAGTGAAGTAGTTGAGAATATAACTTGGTGCAAACCCGAGGCTAGTGAAAACATGAAAACCAGTTATTGATAAGGTAGAGGAGAAGCTAAGCTGAGTCTTTGAAAGGCCAAGGTACTGAGTAAAGTAGGTTTGCTGGTGCTCATTAAGTTTGTATCAATAGTTTGCCTGTCTATTATCTTACACTGTATAAGATGGCAAACTGTTACTAGAAACTCATTATAGTGCAAAGGAGGTTCTTTTGGGGTAAAGAAGATGGGATGCTAGGAATGGCGTTAGTTAAATGGGAATTGTTATAGTGCCGAAGAAGTTAGGAGGGCTTGGAGTTGGGGATGCAGTAATTCACAATACAACCTTGTTCAAATGGTGGTGGAGATTTTCTAAAGAAGATTATCCTCTTTGGAATAAAGGAACAACATATGCAAGATAAAATAGTTAATGGTTTAGCCATGGATGTACGGGATGGGAGAAGAACAAGGTTTTGGGAGGATTCATGGTTATAATATGGAAAATTGAAAGTCTCGTTTCAAAAACTCTTCTTGGTGTTAAACTAACAAGAATTTACCATTGGGAAGTGCGGGTTTTGGAATGGGTTGGATTGAATATGGAGCTTTCAACGACAGAGGAAAGTTCCCCAATGGGAGTTTGAATTGTTAAACCAACTACATGGGGTTTGCAATCAATTTGTTTGGTGATAGAGAGGGAGGACAAAGTGGTGTGAAAATTTGACAGTGAAAAGGTTTATCTTCGACTAACTCCTTTGTGCAATTGTTGCAGGCTGCAAAGTTGACAGAAGAAGTGGCGAGCTATAGCTTTACCAAAGTCGTCTAAAAGGGACTGGTACCTCCCTGGGTAGAATTATTTGTTTGGTTTGTGCTAGTTGATTGAGTCAACACTAAGGACCAACTAGCTAGACTAGGTGTTCCTGATAGTAGGAATAAATGAATATGTGCTATGCTGAATGTGCTATGCAGGAAACATTTTGAAACTGTTGAGTATTTTGTGTGTGCTTGGCTCCAGCAATTCAGACGAACCTAGACCTTTCAGAGTATTATGAAAGAGCACTTTGAGAGTTGGATAGCTGTGTTCATGAGGATAGAGATCCGGAAGCTAATAGGTTTCTTTTCTGTTATCTAAATAGTCGATTAGGAATGAGAAAATATTCCAGAATACATTGACAGGGGTTGATGCAGTCATTAGCAATTGACTCCATTGCTTTTTGTGGCAATGCTGGAGATGACATTGGAGTTTACTGCTTTATGTAATTCGTTATTTATTTATTTATTTTTGGCAGTTTAGTGGTTTTTAAGAGGTCTGTTCTTTCTCTTGGATTATGGATTTGTGTAGGTTGCTTGTTGATAATGCTCCACCTTGTTGTGTTGAGTTCTTTTTCTTTCTCAAAAGAAAAAAAAAGGGTTTTGCTTTAAAAATATTGAAAGCAGAATGTTTCATATCCTAAAAGACTTAGAACCTTATATCATCTAAATTTCCAAGAATCCGGTAGTTCTATCATGGTTGAGGGCATTAGGTTGTGCTATCAAATTTTCTTCTGGAATCTTTGCCTATTTACTGAAGTAAAGCTATAAGATCTTCCCTTTACGAAGCATGATGTGTGATCTAATGAATTGTGATGTTTGCTTGAGGACGAATATCTGGTTCTGGATAGCGATGCCTTTTCTTAATAGCTTGACACTCTTGAACAGGGAGAAAGTAACTAGCATTTGTCATTGTTTGCATGAAATGGGAGAAATTGGTTTTATATGTTATTATAATAATAGGCGAACTTACTATAGATGCATTCTTAAAAGTTGCATTATAGTGATTGTAAAGTATAGCAAGTGCTCTAGAGAGGATATCAGCATGGAATTGTAATATAGCTAAAAATTTATGTATGAGGACATCGTCATCTTCTTCTCTTCTAGTCCTAGCACAAGTTGTTAATTTTGTTTAAGCTTATACATGACTTAAATTATGGTCATAACATGCTTTTTTTTAGCAAATGATAGAGTTAGACAAATCTATTTCTTTTAAGTATTTCCTCTCTGCCATGTGATGTTATGGGTGAGATTGCTCTTCATATAAAACACTATAAATCTAACTGTTAATTTGTTATCTTTTTGGTAGAGGAACTTCCTGAAAACTGGAATCACGTGCCAGATATACAGTCCCTGTGCTCACTTGACCGTTCATTTCTTTTTCCTGGTAATAGACTATTTTTTAATATAAATCTTGATTTTGGGATATATTTAATTGGTCAGCTGGCTTCCACAAAAAGTTTAGCAGACCTAATATAAGCATGTAATTCAGGTGAACAAGTTTATATCTTGGCATGCTTGTCTGCATCTAAGCAGGATACGGACATGATTACTCCAGTTGCTACAGCGATGAGTAAGAATGGCGTAGGTCAAAGCCCTGAGAGAGAAAATGAAAACAGTAAAAACAGAAACAATTTAATATCTAGAGAAGGGCAATTAAGTACCAGTGTTGAAGAGCATCTGGAAGATTTTATTGATGGTGAATCCCTTTGTAGGATGGAGGCACAGAAAAGACGAACTGAATTGTTGTTACAAAAATTTGAGAATTCACGCTTCTTTGTGAGGATTTCAGAATTTGATGAACCCTTGTGGTCCAAAAGAGGCAGTGCAATAAATTTTTTTAACCCTTCTGATGCAAATGGCCTAAAGGCTTTAAATATCCAAATTGAAGAGCCTACATTGTCTTCTACTGGAGTGGTTATTGATAGAGGAAATTTTAATGCCACCACTTCTGGAGGATTGGTGAGAGATTCTGTTAAGTGTTCTGCTCTTCCTAATGGAGACATCGTGGTATGTGCTATAAACTTTGGAAACTATGAAGATGCATTTAGTTTATCTGAAATTTACAGAGAGACAAGGATGTTTTGTTTGTATATTTAAATTTCAATGCAAATAAAGTAATATTTTCTGTTAAATTTGTGTCCGAGTCTTGTAAGATTTTCTGGCTTCTTCCCCTTTAATTGTCTAACCTTCCCTTTTTTCAATCCTTTGCCTAATCTAATTTAATGTTCTTGTATGGAAGGATGCAGATTCTTTTACAGATGAATGTTGGTGTAGACTCTCTTAAAGATCCTTGTATTGAAGTTCTCCAATTTGAAAAGTGTCCAGAGAGAAAACTGCCTACCGATGACCACTTCGAGGTAGAACATACAAATGAGGATCCATGTGCTGAATTGTTAAATTGGATGCTTCCATTGGATAACAATCTTTCACCTCGCCTGCAATCTCCTCCTAATTTAAGACGTTACTCCATGTCATCGTTACCCCAAAGTATGAGCAGTCCGTCTGGTTATTTAAAAGCAGTTAGTTCTATGTCAAACTTCCTTGAGAACAGGGATCAAATCCTATCTAACAGTTACTTGAGGAGAAAATTTGCATTGGAAGGACTACTATCTTTTCGAGGAGTCTCTTTGGAGCAAGAAAGATTTTCTGTCTGTTGTGGATTAGAAGGCCTCCATACTCCAGGAAGAAGATGGAGAAGAAAACTTGAGATAGTACAACCTTTGGAGATTCACTCTTTTGCTGCTGACTGCAACTCAGAGGATCTTCTTTGTGTTCAGATGAAGGTTTGAACTAGGATTTCATTGGATCAAATTATTTGACTTTCTATTTCTTGTCCTCTGCATATTATATTCTCATGCTTCTCTTTTTGGTCTTTTACTACCACATATATTTTCAGTTCTGCCTTGACTAATTTTTCTTAAGTTGTCTCCAGAATGTCGCTCCTTCAAATGTTCCTGATATTGTGATATTTATAGATACAATATCTATTGTTTTGGAGGAGACAACAAGAAATGGACCAATGCCATCATTACTGATTTCATGTGTTGAAGCTGGAAATGACCATTCTTTACCAAATCTAACCCTTAGGTTGTTATCTGGAATGAATATCTTATTATTTTTTCCAACTTTCTGTTGTTACTTATTTGATATCATGCTAGGCTGCAAATTTGGCATTTTAGTTTCATATTCTTGTGCTGAGGGACACCACCCTCGTGAAAAAATAGAAAAATTATCTGCAAAAGAAACAGAAGGGGAGAGAAAAAGGAAAAGGGGGGGGGGGGGAGGGGTGGTAAAATATAACTAGACAAATCTATGGATATCATATGTAGTATAGACAATGTCAAGGCATGGGATAATATATATGAAAAGACTGTTTATTGATTTGCTTACCTTTGTTTTTACTCCCATCATTTTTAAGGTTAAAATATAGTCTTCTGCACTAGCAATATTCAGGCATATGGAGTAACATTTTAAAATATTATTTCTACTCAATTTTAAGAGGAAATTGGTATTGTTAACAGTGGATATTGTGCATATTAGTCCACCCTTTTGTTGTGTATAATAGTAACAAATATGGGGTTATTCAAAATGGTAAGTACTTTGTTCTCTTAATAAATGGTCTTGAGTTCAAGTCTTAAGAATTTCAAAATGTTTATGGCTAATATATAAATAAGGGTATTTTAGGGGAAAAAAATCTTGTGCTTGAAACCCTCAATCACTGTTATATATAGTAGATAGGCTTGAGTTGAATATTTATCTCATTTTTCTTCCTCCAGTTGCAGCAAACTATATAATAGATGACTTTTCATGGCTTCACTGAATTGTTTCATTAATTTTAAAACAAAATTTGAGATAATCATGGCATGGGAAAGAGGATAAGAGAAGGAAGGAGTGAACTCTTCCTTTCTATAAGGGCTAGTTGGTCTTTTTGCATGTGTGATTTACTTGTTAATAATGATGTGTATTAATATTGCATAAAATAACTGAGATGACCTTGCTGAAAAATATATGTATCATTGTTTTCGATAAAAAATATATTCAGTTCATAGGATGAATGATGTAATGAACTTGTGTTACTTTAGGCATGACTTTTATTTGATTATCTAATATTTTCTTTACTTAAGTGCATGATTATATTTTTTCGTGTTGGTTAACTCAAGATTGGTGTCTGTGATCAACTCTAATAGTCGTCATCTTATTAGAAGGTTTTTTGTCTCTTTTTTTTTTACAGGAGAGGTGAAGAGCATTCTTTTGTCGTTAAACCAGCAACTTCTATGAAGAAGAGTATCAATATTCAATACGATACAAGTTCTCAATTTTCAAAACAATTTCAAAATAGAACATCAAAATTAAGTCTGGATGGAAGAAAGCCTACTTTGATTAATGATCAGTATGCAATTGTGGTGTCATACCGGTGCAATTATACAGGTAGGTTCTTTTGGCCCGATCTCCTTTTCCTATTCTATGATTTTTAACATGCTGATTAGTTGTTTTCTTTTTCTTTCTTTTTTTTTAAAACAATCTAGCATCAAGGTTGTTCTTTAAGCAACAAACTAGTTGGCGACCATGCACCTCTAAGGATATTATGATCTCTGTTTCATCAGAGATGTTAGGACAATATCCAAGACCTTGTGCAACCTGCCAACTTCCTGTGCAGGTTATTGTTTATTTAGCTACTGTCCAACTCAAACTAGAGCTTTGGATTGGAAATCATTTAGCTCAGTTTGATTTTTTTTTATATTAGTTACAGTTGATCTTATGCTTTTATTAGCAATGCCAATTAGTTTAACTTCATTGCTTCATTTTGATCAGATCCTAACTCTGCAAGCTTCAAATTTAACATCTGAAGATCTAACTTTAACAATGCTATCTCCTGCATCCTTTAGTTTACCCCCATCATTGGTCTCCTTGAGTTCTCCAACGACTCCAAGAAGTCCTTTTATTGGTTTCGCAGATTTTTTAGGAAGAGTAAATAGTGGAAGGAGTAGTGGTGCCACCCAGCCGTCAACTGTTGAAGAAAATGGGGAAAAAAGTTCTACTAGTGAAGCTAAGGCAGTTTCTACAAGTGATGTTCTTCCTAATTCTGGCCTGAGTTGTACTCATCTATGGTTGCAGAGTAAAGTTCCACTCGGGTAACATATCATGTCACGTTTTTGTTTCTTTAACTATTTAAACTGAAAGTACTCGATTAAATGCTATGCTTCGGTTGCATCAGGTGTATTCCAGCTCAATCTATAGCAACTGTCAGGCTTGAACTACTCCCATTGACAGATGGCATAATTACGCTTGACTCTCTGCAAATTGATGTTAAGGAAAAAGGTACAGATTGTGTTACTTTTATTAATATGTATTTTTCTTAACTAGTTGCAGCGTCTATCTAGAGGAATACTTGGTCAATAAGAATAAATGGGAAGATGAACTATTTGTCTATGACTTGTTATTTCTATGCTTGTATGGATTTCGAAGTATCACTCGTATGTGTAACAACATAGCAATTTCTTGTGATGCATAAGGTTGTGTTGGCTTCCGAGATGCTTCTGCGAGAGCACCCACGCCCCATCTCCTCCATTTCATATAACTAATAATTTGTTTTCACTATCATCCCTTTGGGTATTTACCTGTCAAAAAAAGTATTTCTTCTTTTTATATGCATTCTGTTTTGTACATTCTTCTTTATTCCTCATTTATTATATGGTTCCGGTTTCTCACATGTTCACATTTTGTTGTGATAGGTATTACTTATACCCCTGGGTGCGCTCTAAAGATAAATTCAACTTCCAGTATTCCGAAGGGGATTAGTTAGAATGGGACCTGTGGCTGTTTGCATTTCCTTTTCCTTTCTCATCAAGCTCATTAACAAAATATGGATGATTTGCTTGCCTAAGTTCTAGAAGTGCCCTTGCAACTTATTCTCATGGCAGAAAACAGATTTATTACTTTCCTGAATTTTAGAGTTTCGCTTATAACTTAAATGTCACAATAGGTGTTTATAGGTAGAGAAATTCAGTTAAGAAATGTGTTGGGGTATATTTATCCAAATATAGAGTTTTCCTTTGTATTGTAAAATGTAAATCACATGGTTAAATAGATACTTACTAGGTGTTACATGCCCTTTATTTAAGGGGAAAAATGTAAACAGAGATGGTATTTTTGTATTTTTATTTTTTTTGTAAATATGTGAGTGAATTATCAATCTGGCCTCTATTTCTTAGAATGACAATGCGGTCACTCAAGATAAAAATGATCCATTTTGGTTCATGTCCTCTACTTTTGTGATACGATGCGGTTTTTGTGGGTGTTTTTATATCAACTTTGAACGGAATAGGTTGACATGTTAGGTTCAGAAATAGACAGAGGTTTAATTGTCTCTAAAATTAAATTGGTTAGAGGTTTATTTGTCTTTATTCTTTAAACAATATTTTTTTAAAATTATTTTTTTATTCATTATATTAATATTCTTTTTCCAATAAATTATTGAATAGATAGTATAATACGTACAAACTAATTACTAAATTATTCAAATTTAAAAATATTATTTATTATGAAATTAAATAAATGATTTTTAAATATATAAATAATAAACATTAAAATACGGTTAATACATTAATAATAACTCTATTTAATTGAATTTAATATAATAATATATATATAAATTTAATTGAATTTTAATATACATAAAATTTTAATTAATTTATATTATTCTTATATTGATAAATCTTCATCGATTTGTAACCTTATGACTATATGTATTATTAATAGAATAATAATATTATTAATGTTTTGAGTTTGTTGAGTTTATAAATGGTCTCCAGAATATATATTTTATGTTTTATTTTATTTAGTATTAGTAGCTTACTCATAGTGTATTTTAGTGCAAAGATATCAAATAGAATTATTAATTTAGTTTAAAGAGATAAAAAATTAAATTTGTTATTACTCAGAAAATTTTTTACTATATATCAAATAATATGTTCATTAGTTTCCATTTTATTGTGAAAATTATCTAGATCATAATACTACTAGTATATCATAGGATTATTGTTATTAGTGTATTAACCGTATTTTAATGTTTATTATTTATATATTTAAAAATTATAATTGAGAATTATTTATTTAGTTTCATAATAAATAATATTTTTAAATTTAAATAATTTATTAATTAATTTGCACTTATTATACGATATATTTAATAATTATTGAAAAAAAAATATTAATATAATTAATAAAAAATAATTTAAAAAAGATATTATTAAAGAATAAGGACAAATAAATCTTTAACCAATTTGAATTTTGAGATAATTAGGTCCTTGTCCATTTCTAAACCTGACACGTCAGCGTTTTTTTATCAGGATTGATGGAGAAACATTCACAAAGACCGCGTTGTATCACTAAAGTAGAAGATAAGAATCGAAATGAATCGTTTTTATCTTAAGAGATTGTGTTCTCATTTTAAGAAATGAACAAAGACCGGATTGATAGTTCTCTCAAAATATGTTACATACCTTTATACCCTTTAGGCTTTTTTGTTTTTTTTTTATAAGTAGCAGCAACTCATCACATGTCCCAAGAGGGGGTTGTGAGGGATTAAAATTTAAAAAATAGCATTACATCAATCAAAACAAACATATGAGGATCCAAATTCCAAAATATACATAGAACTATCTAATTTCTAGTGATTTAGGTCTTATACACAAGTCAAACTCATGCCACTGCATCCAATATTTATTTGAGTATATATTGGGAGTATTGATAAAAAAATTAGAACTTCTAATTCATTTTTTTAATTATGTTCTTAATTTTTTAAATACAATTTTGAATTTATTTTGTATTTTTTATTTTTTAAAATTGTACTAAAGTATAAGATTGATAACTAGAGAATGAATTAGGGTTTCTAATCATTACTCAAATAGTTGCTTCCTAGTTGAAAATTAAATCACATATGAGCATTCGATGTATCATAAAGTAGAAGCACCTAGATAAGCCTCAAACTATGATCAATGATGCTATGTAATTGTAAACACAATTATAGCAGGATTTGTTTGTATATACATGTATATCTCAAGATGATATGTGTACAAGATGTCTCTGGTACGGGTTGAGAGATGGATCGAGAACTTGCGGATTGAGGCAGATGCCGGATCACTTGCCTGGAGCAATGGGGGGTGGTACCTGCAAAGACACTCCGACGCTCAAGTCAGAATGGATCTAAGAGGTAGAAGGTGTGAGGAATGAATGAATACCTGGAGGGACCTGGGTCCTCTATTTATAGCTGATGGTGAATATCTTATCTTATCTCGTTTGGCTAAGATAAGAGAGGTGTTTGAATTCAAAAGTTGGTTGGGAGCTCTTGAAGGGCCGGTTCTGGGCCTTTGGGCCGAAACGGGTAGTTCCCAAGTGACCGGGTATGCGGGATCCGTGGGTTGGATCCGTAACAATATGGATAAGCATAATTATTCATGCTACATGATTATACATGTATGTTGATAGTTAGAGATGTAATTATTTATGTTATTTTTTTTATCAACATAAATTTTTCGAAGAAATAATATCATGACATAGTATCACATCTCTATGTTCGAAAGATCTAGAGTTTAAATCTAAAAGAAATTATTCATATGGTCATCTTTCTATCAGCTTAAGTTTTTGGAAGAATTTGAGATTGCAGCACTGGAATTGAGTATCGTATTTTGTGATAAGAGACTAAAACTAAAATTTTAATCTCACCTTTAGAAAGTGTTAAACACAAGGGACTGAAGTTTTTAGAGATTGAGACTAAAAATTTTATAACATTTCTTTCTAAAAATACTCTTATTTAACTTTTCAAACTCAAAATCTATCTCTCAGTCTCTATAATGATTTTAAACTAAACATGATATTGAGATATAACTCAGTCTAATATATTTTACACCAAACACAATATAAAAATTTAATTCAGTTTCTGTCTCTCAATCTTAGTCTTCCTGTCAAAGAATAAACACTCAACCCGGTTCTTGTCCATTTTCATGAAGGACAAGGCGGTCCCTGTCTAAAAAAGAGGGACATTTAGCCTTCGACCTTTTTATTTTGAGACAATACGATCCCTCTATTAGAAAATTTGTTAAATAGTAACGAAAATTAGTTTTGGGCTTTATTTATAATTTGTGGGGGTTTTAAAATCTCACAAACTATTAATAAGTTTATTTTTGAAAAATTCTTTCACTAGTGGTTAAGTAAAACAAGACTGTTGCTAGAAATGATGTCACAAGAAAAAAAAGTAATTACAGTACAAATACCTTTTAAAGAAAAAAAACATCGAACAAGAAATGAAAAAGAACATTAATGTTGATATTGGTATTAGTGATGATGACAGTAGACGAGATAACAACGATAATAAAATATAGTTACACAATAAAAATAATAGAGGTATAAGTAATGATGATGATGATGATGATGATGATGATGATGAATTGATGATGATGCTAAAGAAGGTAGTAGTAGTAGTAGTAGTCCTAATTGATCATATTGTTAAAAAGAATTTGCAAGAATTTAAAACTTTCACAAAATAGAAATAAAACCCATCACAAAAATAATTATATTGTCCCAAAATAAAAAAAATAAGATAATTCTTTGTGAAAATAGATAGGAACCAAAGTGAATCCTAAAAGTCAAGCTCAATATCTTAATCAATCTAGTGTTGGTTGTCATGAATATTCCCTTTGTACTCCAATTTTTTTTTGGGTATTATTTTTTTGATATTATTGTACTCCTATTTATATTCTTTAGCATATGGCGATATGTTATCAGTTATAACCACCTACCCATAAGTCTAACTGTCTAAATCTAAGGCAGCGTTTGTTTTTCGATACATGTTCATTAATAAATGGAGACAGTGGTATATAAACTTTGTAAAATTAATAAATAATTAGTCAATAAATTAATTATTATCTAAAAAAATTAAAAAATTAAATTTTATAGTTTAGAAGAATAGAAATATTTAAAATACAAATTTTAACACTAATTTTAAATATTTTGGTCTAAAATTAGGCTAATGGTGCGGCATTTACAACCACACTTACTTACTGGCAAGTGCACCGGGTCGTACCAAGTAATACCTTGCGTGAGTAAGGGTCGATCCCACGAGGATTGATGGATTAAGCAACAATGGTATTTGATAGACTTAGTTAGACAAACAGAAAATAGCGTTTGGAAGTTCAAAAGCACTAAAAAGTAATTAAGAATTTCTTAAAACAAGCAGTAAATGAGCTGTGAAATATATATGGGGAAATAGTTAAGGCTTCAGAGTTATCTATTTTCCTGATTGACTTTTCTTATTAACTATTTTAATCATGCACGATTTAATTCATGGCAAACTATTTGTGACTAGACCGTAATTTCTTAGACCTTCCTAGTCTCCTCTAAAATTCGTCAACTGCCAATTCCTTGGTCAATTGATTCCAATTAGAGGGTGATGATCAAATTCCAGTTTATATGCCACAAGAATCCTAATTGTCCAAAAATAAGGGGATTATATGTCACGTATCCCGTTAAGTCCAAACAATTAAAAATCCAGGATAATATGTTTTCAAGCTATTGTTCAAGTAAAGAGCTTTTCCAAGTTTTACAAGAACTCAAATAGAACATGGGTCATACTTCCGTTCCACCCAAATTCATAAAATAAAGAACGAAAACAATTATTGAAATATAAATCAAAACATGAATTAAAATAGTAAAATAATATTATCAATCCATACAATAGACAGAGCTCCTAACCTTAACAATGGAGGATTAGTTGCTCATGGAATATGAAAATGTAAATTTGTATGGAATAATGTTGTGGAATCTCCCCAGGACCTCTCTGTAACACCCTACCATACAGAGTCTTATGCTTAAGTCATAATTCAGAGATGGCAAGGTATTACGACCTCTAAAACCAAAATTTAGTACGTTTAGTAGTATGAATAGTTTATTATAACTAGGAGCCTTTGTAGAAAAAGGGGTAAACAAAAAACCGTAACTCGAAAGCGCAACACTCCGATCGATAACGTAACGAACAGGGATAAGCTAACGCGAGATCATATATATACAAAGGAGTGTCAAAAACAGGAATATCAAGACTCAAAATCCGGCTGCGAAGATAACCGGTCCAAGCATAGCAATATATACATATAATAAAATAAGGAAACCCCAAAGGAAACCCAAAGGGACACAAATACAGAAACCTATTCTCCAAAAATCTCCTAGAAGAGGAGTCATCACAGTTTGTATTATTTAATGGAGATAAAAGTATCTAAACAAGATATATAAACCAAAACGGAGCCCCGAGAACAAAGATCTTCGCTAATCCGGAAGTCTCCAGCATGCCTGAGCGAGGAACCTCACGCCCTGCATCTGAAAACCACAAAATCTGCATGGGTGAGAACCAGAGGTCCCAAGCACGGTAACAGCTTTCACATATATAATACATAATAATAGAGGAAAACCGAAGGCAATCCTAGGACTTCCTCCAGATAATATCAAAGCTTATAAGCAAACTAAACCGTAAGTGGCAACTGACTAAAGATTCTTCAATCTAACTAATACTTCCCTTTCCAATTCCTTCAGACCTCCCAACCACCAGCAGGAGTATAATATAGCAAACACAGTTATATCAGACAAGAGATTTACAAATAGGAACAAATAAGGCATTTAGGCAATTAGCAAGTAATATGCAGTCAAATAGGCAATCTCAAACAATTCATGTAGTATGCTTATGATGCATGCCTGTCCCTAGTGGTTGATGATATCATCTGTCGGTTATAGAGCCAACCCGACAAGTCCTGGTAGCTAACCATTGGACTGTCCCTCTGTCGTGCATCCCCAACTCGAGTTATACTCATCATAAACTTGATCATAATCATGATCCATATCCATCACCCTCACTGGTGAATATTTACGGGGGCGAGCTCATCCGGGGCTTTCACAGTGCCCGGCCACACTTACGACATAGGGTCAAAAGAGCTTCGAGTCTCAACCTGGAGCACGTGGTGGCTAGCCACTGCTACTACCCAGGGAAACCCTCATCTCCGATGGTGGAAGTGCAAACATTCACAATTCATTCAACAGCATATATGCATTTATACTTAGCCATAAACATGGCTCCGCCGTCACACGGCATAATCCAGCCATCCGGCTCACGGTTAAATCCATAACCAGCCAATTCATTAACAATTATGGTCCTTCGGCCCATGGCATAACAAGCACTTCCACCGCCATTTTCCGCATCTCACATAATCATCTTTGATCATCAATGATCATTCATTTTTCCCCTTGCTTCACTCGCAAGTTACCACATTCACTAGCCCTTTTTCTCATGCTAGGCATATCATAATGATTTAAGATATAAGTGGTGAGATCGGAGGCTTAGAAGTATGAAATTTGGCTTTTAAAACTCAAAAATCAACTTTGGGATGAAAACAGGGCCACGCGTACGCGCACTCCACGCGCACGCGTGGATGGCCTTAAAACTCATCGACTCGCAAGCGTCATACGCGCGGGTTGAAAATTAGCCAAACGACGTGCACGCGTCAGCCACGCATACGCGCGAATACATTGTGCCCCAGGCACAAAACTGGCACAACTCTGGCACAACTCTCTGGAAAATGGCTGGGCATTCGATGCAGCGCATCGGCGCGCCCGCGCACACCACGCGCACGTGTGGATGATGCTTTCTCGAAGAATGGCGCGTACGCGCCAAGTGCGCCTACGCGCGAGGGGTCATTCTACTAAAAATTTTCTAAGTTAAAAGCTGCAGAATTCACAGATTCAACCCCCAATCTTCCGACGGACATAAATTCCTCATTTTAAATCATTTTTCACCCGTTCTTCAAACGGCATGGACATCCCGGATCCAATTTCATTTCTAAATAGATTTGGCACAAATCAGAGATTCGTAGTCCAAGTTATGTCCCATCAAAGTATGCCCAAAAAACCATGTTTTCATACAAAACCACAAAGTGCCATTTTCAAAACAAGCCACTTTCAACTCTTTTCAAAATCAATCAAAACATGCCAATTTCATCCCTTTTTTTTGAAATCAATCAAAATGTACCAAAATCAACAACAAGCCATCCTCAACTCACACATTGACATTTTACCAAAATTCCCAAAATCACATCCAACCATTCTAACACTTCTCAATCAAATGCCTAAAGGACAAACACAATATCATGTCATACATCCTTCTCATCCCAATTTCCAATAATACCATTCCCAATCAACCATCATTATACATAATCATCATCATACTCACCATCAACATGGTACCACCCATCAATTCAACCTCAATCATCCATCAAGCATATATCACAACATGCATTTCTCATATATCACACAATCAAGGCATCAATATTCATAATCACATATATGAACACATCATATATCTCAACCATTCAACAACACCAACAATTCAATGCCTATCTTAGGGCCTCTAGCCTAAGTATTTCCTACCACATTACATATTAGATACGGGAAACCGAAACCATACCTTAGCCGATTTCCCACGCTCAACCAGAGCACTTCTAAACCACTTGTCCACAAGCTCTCCACGTATCAACACCTCCAAGAACAGATTTTATCACACAAAACCCTCTCCCAAGCTTTCCAAAATCACCAATCAAGCTCCAATATTCACATATACACCTAAGCCACAATCATCATATCCATACACAACATCTCAATACCCAAACATCATAGAACAACAAATTACACTAGGGTTGAGAATCTTACCACACTCAAGGTCCAAGGAGACAAGATTAACCTTCTCCTTCAAGAGAGTTGGGTCCTATAACATCAAAGAACCCAAAATCTCAATATTTTTGCTCATGAAACTCGAAATCAAGGGCTGGAATTTTGAACAGTAAAACGTGGCTTACCTCAAGATTAATTGTATGAGTTTTGTAGAGCTCTCCGCGGTGAACGCGTGGCCACAAACGGTGCGGCAATCGGAGCTCTAGATCAAAAGTTATGGTGGTTTGAAGATCAAGTAAGAGAAAGAAGTTGAGAGAGTGTTCTTCCCTTCCTCTCCACCATTTCAGCGTGTTTGAGTGTGTTGTGAGGAGAGAAAGTGCTGAAAACTAGGGTTTTGGTTTAGTTTAGTTGGGCCAAGGGCCCACTTTGGGTCCGGTTGGCCCGGTTTGGCCCGTTCGGTCCAATCTTGGTCCGATTTCTATAAAATTGGTACCGAAATTCTCGTCTCAATCTCCTCTACCATATTAAGCCATAAAAATAACATTTTTGGCTTTCTAGAATAAATTCTCATTTATGGGTTAATTAGCCGTTAATTAACCGGGTCTTACATTCTACCCACCTAATTGGGAATTTTGCCTACAAAATTCAAATGAAATTACCTGAGAATAAGTGCGGATAATTCGTACGCATCTCCGACTCAAGTTCCCAAGTGTGTTCCTCAACACCGCCTCGACTCCATGCCACTTTGACTAATGAAACCTCTTTTTTATGCAACCGTTTGATACTAGTATCATCAATTCTGACTAGAGCCACTGGAAGCGTCAAATCTTCTCTTAACTGAACCGATTCAGGTTCTAACACATGGCTAGCATCAGGAGTGTACTTCCAAAGCTGCGACACGTGAAATACGTCGTGCAGGTTCGAAAGATGAGGTGGTAGAGCCATCCGATATGCCACCGGTCCAATCCTCTCCAGGATCTGAAATGGACTAATGTATCGAGGATTCAACTTCTTCGCTTTAATCGCCCTACCTACTCCTGTGGTCGGAGTAACCTTCAAGAAGACATGATCTCCTTCCTTAAATTCCAAGGGCTTCCGCCTTTGATCGGCGTAACTCTTTTGGCGACTCTGCGCCGTAAGCATCCTATCTCGGATTTTCTTCACTTGTTCAGTGGTCTCAGCTATCATCTCTGGCCCCAACAAGCCTTTCTCTCCAGCTTCATACCAACATAGCGGAGATTGACATTTCCTCCCATACAATGCCTCATACGGAGCCATTCCGATGCTCGCATGGTAACTATTATTGTATGCAAACTCCACTAACGGCATATACCGATTCCAACTCGCCGGTTGGTCCAAAACACAAGCTCTCAACATATTCTCTAGTGTTTGCATCGTCCTCTCGGATTGACCATCTGTTTGAGGATGGTAAGCTGTACTCAAGCTTAATCGGGTTCCAAAAGCTTTCTGAAATGCACCCCAGAACCTCGAAGTGAAACGAGGATCTCTATCAGAGATTATAGTAGCAGGTACACCATGGAGTCTTACAATCTCCTTTATGTATAACCGAGCTAGATCCTCAAGGGTGTAAGTCATCCGAATGGGCAAAAAGTGAGCTGACTTGGTCAGTCGGTCCATAATCACCCAGATAGCATCAAAACCAGTCCTAGTCCTTGGCAATCCCGACACAAAGTCCATTGCAATACTTTCCCATTTCCATTGCGAAACCTCTAAAGGTTGCAACATCCCGGAAGGTCTTTGATGTTCAATCTTTACCTTTTGACAAGTTAAGCACTTTGAAACATATTCCGCCACATCATTCTTCATACCCGGCCACCAAAACATCGCCTTTAAATATGGTACATCTTAGTACTCCCCGGGTGAATGGAGAATCCGCTTTTGTGTGCCTCCTTTAAGATATCTTGCCTCAAAGTACCAACATCCGGCACAATGATCCTACCCTTGAATCTCCGTAACCCATCTTTTTCTTCCGACACTCTTCACTGTTTTCCTTGCTCGATAGCTGGTAACACCTTCCATAACGCTTCATCATTTTCATGAGCCTTTAGGAGTTCGGACTTAAAGTCACTTGAGATTTCTAATCGGCTCAAACACAAGGTTCCAGATACTTCTCGAACACCAATTTTTAGACTCTCGAATCCCTTGAACAATTTCTCCTCTTGAAGCATCATCCAAGCCGCATATAACGACTTCCGACTTAACGCATCCGCCACTACATTTGCCTTTCCCGGATGGTAATTCAACTCAAAGTTGTAGTCCTTCAATAATTCCATCCACCTCCTTTGCCTCATATTAAGCTCTTTCTGATCAAAGAGATATTTCAAGCTCTTGTGATCGGAGAAGACTTGGAACTTAACCCCATAGAGATAATGTCTCCACACCTTCAAGGCAAACACAACCGCAGCGAGTTCCAAATCGTGCGTAGGGTAACTAACTTCATGAGGTCTCAACTGTCGTGAGGCATACGCCACTACATTATGATGCTGCATCAGCACGCACCCTAGGCCCTTTAACGATGCATCACAGTACACCTTAAAAGGCTCGTTCGGCTCAAGTAACACTAACACAGGTGCAGTGGTCAACTTTTTCTTCAATGCCTGAAAGCTCTCCTCGCACTCAGGATTCCAAACAAACGGAGTGTCTTTGCAAGTTAACTTTGTCAACGGCAAAGCTAATTGCGAAAAGCCTTTGATGAACCTTCGATAGTAGCCAGCTAAACCCAGAAAACTCCTTATCTCAGTTACTGTGGTTGGTTGCTTCCAATCCATCACAGCTTCTACCTTAGTTGGATCTACGGCTATTCCCTTCTTACTCACCACGTAACCCAAAAACTTCACCTCACTCTTCCAGAACTCACACTTAGACAGTTTCGCATAGAGTTTCTTCTCCTTTAAAATCTGCAACACGGTCCTCAAGTGTTCCGCATGCTCTTCCTCAGTCTTGGAGTAAATTAGTATGTCGTCAATGAAGACAACGACGAATTTATCTAGAAACAGACGAAACACTCTATTCATGTAATCCATAAACACTGCAGGAGCGTTCGTCAACCCAAAAGACATTACGGTATACTCGTAATGACCATAACGAGTCCTGAAAGCGGTCTTAGGGATATCCTCACCCCTCACCCTTATCTGGTGATAACCGGATCGCAAATCGATCTTAGAGAAAACCCCAGCTCCTTGTAACTGATCCATGAGATCATCAATTCTCGGCAATGGGTATTTATTCTTTATGGTGACCTTGTTCAGCTGCCTGTAATCCACACAGAGCCGCATACTTCCATCTTTCTTCTTTACCAGTAACACTGGAGCACCCCACAGGGAAACACTTGGTCGGATAAAGTTCTTACCCAATAATTCCTCTAACTGAGACTTTAGCTCGGCCATCTCTAACGGTGACATCCTATAAGGAGCACTTGAGATTGGTCCCGCCCCAGGCACCAACTCAATAGCAAACTCGACCTCTCGGTTAGGTGGAAATTCCTCAATATCACAGGAAACACTTCTGGAAACTCACACACTACCGGAATCTGATCCAACCTTTGATCATCACCTGAAACACCAGCGGTTAACAACAGGATACCCTGACATTCGATTCCAGAATAGTTCACCATCATCGAATTCAAGTAGTAATTATTCACCACGACCGGCCCTTCTGTATCTTCCGGCATAAAGTACACCGACTTGGTAGAACAATCAAGCAGGACATGGTTTTCGGATAACCAGTCCAATCCCAAGATAAGATCAAGACCGATCATCGGTAAGCAGATTAAATTATGGACAAAATCACGCTGCTTGAACCTAAACGAAACTTTCGGGCATCCTAGCCTAGTTACCATGGCTTCATGGGTAGCATTGTACACTTTTAAGTCATAACCTAAGGTTACGTTCTTCAATCCTAACTCATGGGCTTTCTCAAATGCAATGAATGAATGCGATGCTCCCGAATCAAATAAAGCATTTAAAGTTTGACCAGCCATTTCACAGTTACCTCGAATGAGTGTCTCAGATCCTTCTGCACCCACAGCTGAAGTGGTGAATACCCGACCAGTCTGTTGTGCCTTCCCAGCACCTTGCTTTTGCTTCTCTGGACAACTTGCGGCTTTATGCCCCGCCTTTCCACAATTGTAGCACAAACCCCATCCGGCTTTGCATGGTGCTCCCGGATGGTGACTTCCACACCTAGTACAAGCTTGATCATTCTGAGGCTGCTTTCCAAACCTTTTTCCTTGGGAGTAGTTGTTGTTGGTCCTCTTAAAAAAACCTCCCCTCTTGAAAGGCGGACCTCTAGGTGCAAAGCTCTTCCCTCGGTTTTGTGAAAATGATCCTTTGTGACTTCCTTTCTCAACGGCTGCCCTCTTCACACACTCTTCAGCAACCCTACACTTGTTCACCAATTCGGAGAAAGTCCTAATCTCCATTGGTCCCACTGAACTGAAAATATCACTCCGGAGTCCTCCCCTTCGTACTTAACACACTTCCATTCCTTATATTCCACCGGAGTCCCTTGACACATACGAGAGAATCTGAACAGCTCCTCAAACTTTTCAGTATACTCAGATACGGACATAGCACCCTGCTTCAGCTGCAACAATTCAAGCTCCTTGGCTGTCCTGGCAGAAGTCGGAAAGTACTTCTTATAGAACTCCTCTTGGAAGACATCCCAGGTGATATAGTCATCACCTTGCTGCAGGAGGCGTCAGATACCTTGCCACCAATGCGACGCTTCACCAGTGAGCAAATAGGTAGCAAACTCAACACGCTGTCCTTCAGGCACCACCTGCGCTTGCAGTGCTCGTTCCATAGCCTGTAACCATGTATCGGCCTCAGTCGGGCTAGTAGTTCCCTTGAACTTCGGGGGATTAACCTTCAAAAAGTTTGCCAGTGTCATCGGGCCCTGAACTCCACCTCCGTCATTACCATGATTGTTCATCTGTTGACCAAGAGCCTCAGCAGTGGCTTGCATAGCAGCAGCCATGTTCTCCAACGCAGTCATAAAGTTCACCGGGTCATTAGGGTTATTCTCTGGCGCACGAGCATTAGTACGACCTCTCCCACGACCTCTACCACGTACACGAGGCGCCATCTGGTCCCTATACACACCAAACAATCGATATTAAGTTGATCAGTCTCAATATCAGAAGTCTAGTGCTTCAAAGTCCCAAATGCATGCTCATGAACGTTTATGCCAATTATATCAAACAGATATACTAGTAGCACATAACACACACACAGAGAATGCACAGAAGCATAGTCAGTCCATTCCTCAGGCTCTACAGGAACGAACTGCTCTGATACCATAATGTAACACCCTACCATACAGAGTCTTATGCTTAAGTCATAATTCAGAGATGGCAAGGTATTACGACCTCTAAAACCAAAATTTAGTACGTTTAGTAGTATGAATAATTGATTATAACTAGGAGCCTTGTAGAAAAAGGGGTAAACAAAAAATCGTAACTCGAAAGCACAACACTCCGATCGATAACGTAACGAACAGGGATAAGCTAACGTGAGATCATATATATACAAAGGAGTGTCAAAAACAGGAATATCAAGACTCAAAATCCGGCTGCGAAGATAACCGGTCCGAGTATAGCAATATATACATATAATAAAATAAGGAAACCCCAAAGGAAACCCAAAGGGACACAAATACAGAAATCTATTCTCCAAAAATCTCCTAGAAGAGGAGTCATCACAGTTTGTTTTATTTAATGGAGATAAAAGTATCTAAACAAGATATATAAACCAAAACGAAGCCCCGAGAACAAAGATCTTCGCTAATCCAGAAGTCTCCAGCATGCCTCAGCGAGGAACCTCACGCCCTGCATCTGAAAACCACAAAATCCGCATGGGTGAGAACCAGAGGTCCCCAGCACGGTAACAGCTTCCACATATATAATACATAATAATAGAGGAAAGCCGAAGGCAATCCTAGGACTTCCTCCAAATAATATCATAGCTTATAAGCAAACTAAACCGTAAGTGGCAACTGACTAAAGATTCTTCAATCTAACTAATACTTCCCTTTCCAATTCCTTCAGACCTCCCAACCACCAGCAGGAGTATAATATAGCAAACACAGTTATATCAGACAAGAGATTTACAAATAGGAACAAATAAGGCATTTAGGCAATTAGCAAGTAATATGCAGTCAAATAGGCAATCTCAAACAATTCATGTAGTATGCTTATGATGCATACCTGTCCCTAGTGGCTGATGATATCATCTGTCGGTTATAGAGCCAACCCGACAAGTCCTGGTAGCTAACCATTGGAATGTCCCTCTGTCGTGCATCCCCAACTCGAGTTATACTCATCATAAACTTGATCATAATCATGATCCATATCCATCACCCTCACTGGTGAATATTTACGGGGGCGAGCTCATCCGGGCCTTTCACAGTGACCGGCCACACTTACGACATAGGGTCAAAAGAGCTTCGAGTCTCAACCTGGAGCACGTGGTGGCTAGCCACTGCTACTACCCAGGGAAACCCTCATCTTCGATGGTGGAAGTGCAAACATTCACAATTCATTCAACAACATATATGCATTTATACTTAGCCATAAACATGGCTCCGCCGTCACACGGCATAATCCAGCCATCCGGCTCACGGTTAAATCCATAACCAGCCAATTCATTAACAATTATGGTCCTTCGGCCCATGGCATAACAAGCACTTCCACCGCCATTCTCCGCATCTCACATAATCATCTTTGATCATCAATGACCATTCATTTTTCCCCTTGCTTCACTCGCAAGTTACCACATTCACTAGCCCTTTTTCTCATGCTAGGCATATCATAATGATTTAAGATATAAGTGGCGAGATCGGAGGCTTAGAAGTATGAAATTTGGCTTTTAAAACTCAAAAATCAACTTTGGGATGAAAACAGGGCCACGCGTACGCGCACTCCACGCGCACGCGTGGATGGCCTTAAAACTCATCGATGCGCAAGCGTCATACGTGCGAACGTGTGGGTTGAAAATTAGCCAAACGACGCGCACGCGTCAGCCACGCATACGCGTGAATACATTGTGCACCAGGCACAAAACTGGCACAACTCTGGCACAACTCTCTGGAAAATGGCTGGGCATTCGATGCAGCGCATCGACGCGCCCGCGCACACCACGCGCACGCGTGGATGATGCTTTCTCGAAGAACGGCGCGTACGCGCCAAGTGCGCCTACGCGCGAGGGGTCATTCTGCTAAAAATTTTCTAAGTTAAAAGCTGCAGAATTCACAGATTCAACCCCCAATCTTCCGACGGACATAAATTCCTCATTTTAAATTATTTTTCACCCGTTCTTCGAACGGCATGGACATCCCGGATCCAATTTCATTTCTAAATAGATTTGGCACAAATCAGAGATCCGTAGTCCAAGTTATGTCCCGTCAAAGTATGCCCAAAAAACCATGTTTTCATACAAAACCACAAAGTGCCATTTTCAAAACAAGCCACTTTCAACTCTTTTCAAAATCAATCAAAACTTGCCAATTTCATCCCTTTTCTTTGAAATCAATCAAAATGTACCAAAATCATTCTCAACTCACACATTGACATTTTACCAAAATTCCCAAAATCACATCCAACCATTCTAACACTTCTCAATCAAATGGCTAAAGGACAAACACAATATCATGTCATACATCCTTCTCATCCCAATTTCCAATAATACTATTCCCAATCAACCATCATTATACATAATCATCATCATACTCACCATCAACATGGTACCACCCATCAATTCAACCTCAATCATCCATCAAGCATATATCACAACATGCATTTCTCATATATCACACAATCAAGGCATCAATATTCATAATCACATATATGAACACATCATATATCTCAACCATTCAACAACACCAACAATTCAATGCCTATCTTAGGGCCTCTAGCCTAAGTATTTCCTACCACATTACATATTAGATACGGGAAACCGAAACCATACCTTAGCCGATTTTCCACGCTCAACCGGAGCACTTATAAACCACTTGTCCACAAGCTCTCCACGTATCAACACCTCCAAGAAAAGATTTTATCACACAAAACCCTCTCCCAAGCTTTCCAAAATCACCAATCAAGCTCCAATATTCACATATACACAACCTAAGCCACAATCATCATATCCATACACAACATCTCAATACCCAAACATCATAGAACAACAAATTACACTAGGGTTGAGAATCTTACCACACCCAAGATCCAAGGAGACAAGATTAACCTTCTCCTTCAAGAGAGTTGGGTCCTATAACATCAAAGAACCCAAAATCTCAATATTTTTGCTCATGAAACTCGAAATCAAGGGCTGGAATTTCGAACAGTAAAACGTGGCTTACCTCAAGATTAATTGTATAGGTTTTGTAGAGCTCTCCGCGGTGAACGCGTGGCCACAAACGGTGCGACAATTGGAGCTCTAGATCAAAAGTTATGGTGGTTTGAAGATCAAGTGAGAGAAAGAAGTTGAGAGAGTGTTCTTCCCTTCCTCTCCACCATTTCAGCGTGTTTGAGTGTGTTGTGAGGAGAGAGAGTGCTGAAAACTAGGGTTTTGGTTTAGTTTAGTTGGGCCAAGGGCCCACTTTGGGTCCGGTTGGCCCGGTTTGGCCTGTTCGGTCCAATCTTGGTCCGATTTCTATAAAATTGGTACCGAAATTCTCGTCTCAATCTCCTCTATCATATTAAGCCATAAAAATAACATTTTTGGCTTTCTAGAATAAATTCTCATTTATGGGTTAATTAGCCGTTAATTAACCAGGTCTTACACTCTCTACAAAGGAAGGAAAGTTTCTCCCTTTTTATAACTAATCCTAATAAATTTAAAATCTAATATCTAAAACTAAAAATTAAAATAATATCTTTTTCTAATTTAAGATTTGAATTTAAATTTGAATTAATTTAAATAATCAAGTCTTCAAGGGATGGATGGGGACCACTTGTTTCGTCCATTCTGCAGCTTCTAATCTGTGTTTTTTGGGCTGAAAACTGGGTCAAAACAGCCCAGAAATCGCCCCCAGCGTTTTCTGCATTTTCTGCACGTGGCACATGTGACGCGTCCGCGTCGTCCACGCGTTCGCGTCATTTGTGCAGATTCCAGTCCACGCGTTCGCGTCAGGCACACGATCGCGTCATTGCGATTTCTTCTATTCCGCGCGGTCGCGTGAGCCATGCGTTCGCGTCGGTATTCGTTGGTCATCTCTTTGGCTTCTTCTCTTTCTCTGCAGAAACTCCATCAAATTCCGCCAATTGCTACCTAAAATAAACAATATTGTACAAAACTCAATATAGCATCCATAGTGGCTAAAATATAATTAATTCTTAATTAAATTCAACAATTTAGATGCAAATTCACTAGGAAAAGATAGACAAGATGCTCACGCATCACAACACCAAACTTAAACTGTTGCTTGTCCTCAAGCAACCAAAACTAATATAAGCTTAGGATGTGAATTTGCATGAGAATGAGAGTTCGATTAAGCTCATGTCTCTTCTTATAGTGGGGTTTACAATTACAATCCTGAATAGTTTTGGCATCTCACTTTATCCTTTGAAGTTCAGAATGATTGGCATCCATAGGAACTCAGAATTCAGATAGTGTTATTGACTCTCCTAGTTCAGTATGTTGATTCTTGAATACAGCTACTTTATGAGTCTTGGCTGTGACCCTAAGCATTTTGTTTTCCAGTATTACCACCGGATACATAAATGCCACAGACACATAAATGGGTGAACCTTTTCAGATTGTGACTCAGCTTTGCTAGAGTCCCCAGTTAGAGGTGCCCAGAGTTCTTAAGCACACTCTTTTTGCTTTGGACCACGACTTTAACCGCTCAGTCTCAAGCTTTTCACTTGATACCTTCACGCCACAAGCACATGGTTAGGGACAGCTTGATTTAGCCGCTTAGGCTAGGATTTTATTCCTTAGGGCCCTCCTATCCATTAATGCTCAAAGTCTTGGATCCTTTTTACCCTTTGCCTTTTAGTTTAAAGGGTTATTGGCTTTTTCTACTTGCTTTTTCTTTTTCTTTTTTTTCTTTATTTTATTAAATTTTTTTTCGTAAGCTTTGTGATTTTCACTGCTTTTTCTTGCTTCAAGAATCAATTTTATGATTTTTTAGATTATCAATAACATTTTTCTTTTTCATCATTCTTTCAAGAGCCAACAATTTTAACCTTCCTAAACTTCACTATCAAAAAATATGCACTGTTCATGTCATGCATTCAGAATCACAGAAAATACCACCACATTTAAGTAAATAAGACTATTATTCAATATGGACCCACTTTCTCATGCAATATATCACTCCTATATTTTTTTTATTTAAGCTCAGTGAGTAATACATGAGACATCTTTTTAGAATTAAAGCAATTGGAAAACTAAACTAGTCCTAGGATTCTAACTAATAAAGGATCATGCAACAAACAAAGCAAAATAACAGGAAACCGAAACATAACATAGAAAAAGAGGGGAGGAATAAAAAATGAAAGGAACTCAACCACCTTAATTATCCTAGCGGTCGATTTATTCTTCAGGTTGTGCTCCTTCGCGAAGATGATTCGCCTCCCTTTTGTACTAGAAAACCTATAAGCGCAGCGTCAACACCAAACTTAAAGGTTTGCTTGTCCTCAAGCAAAGAAGAACTGAGAATAGAAGAGACAAATATTAAAATGAAAGAAAAAAATAAAAGGATAAGAGAATAAGAGAGAATTAGGATTGGGAGAGAGAGAAAGAAACTGGGCGGCGCAAGCGACACGTTCGCATCAATGACGCGACCGCGTATGTCGCGCATTCTTCATAATGACGCGATAGCATCAGGCACGCGTTCGCGTGGATGGCCATATATGCAACTGACGCGAACGCATCAGTCACGCGTCCGCGTGACCAAATTTGTGCTTTTAGCACACTTCTTGCCCCAAGCTGGCACAACTCTCTGCCCAAACGCTCTTTTATGTCGAATTTGAGGTCACGCGGTCGCGTCACGCGTGAATGACGAAAATCACAAACGACGCAAATGCGTGGGCCACGCGTCCGCGTGGGCTTGTTTGTGCGAAAGACTTCATTTTGGCGCCACTCCCGCGCAATTCTCTGTAACTTTTTATTTTTCTTGCACCCCTAGATGACGCGTACGCGTCAGCGCCGCTTTCGCGTCGGGTGCTTTTTTTTTTTTTTAGCCTGAGGTGTTCGGTTCCTGTGATAATATAGCTGCATGATCAGAAAATTAGTAAGAACTTAATAAAAATCAAATAAGTAAAAAAAATTACTATTAATAAAAATAAAACAAAATAAAGCTAAGAATGAAAAGGAATGATCATACCACGGTGGGTTGTCTCCCACCTAGCACTTTTAGTTAAAGTCCTTAAGTTGGACATGTTGTGAGCTTCTTGTCATGGTGGCTTGTGCTTGTACTGATCCAGGAATCTCCACCAATGTTTGTAACTCCAATGGCTACCAGGATCCCAAACGAGGCGCATAACGCCTTTGAGCAAGTGGAAACAAGTGACAGGGCCCCAAGAGTGTTGATTGTGGGAATGAATTACAGGGTCCCAAACCTTGCTTTTACACCCGTCTTCTTGTGTATCACCATTGTTCCCACCGGGTGGCAAGCAATCTGAATTCTCACAGAGACATCCAAACAACCTTCTAGACCCATTCAAATTAGCTCTACACCAATTCTTGCACTTCAAGTCGGAGCATGCAACTATATTGAACCTTGCTTGACAACTCTTACCACTAACCATCTTCCTCTTACTCTTAATGCCACAAAGAGCTCTAAGTTGACCATCCGTCTCCAGTAGCCCATATTCAAGTGGGAAAGTAAGGATTAATGATAGGAATTTTACCCACTTGAATGTTGTATTGGATGGTGATGGCTTTGGAAGAGGTCTTGCAAGCTCTACTCTCTTGTGTTCTACTTTGAATTCTACCACCTCCTTGCAAGCTTCCTCAATTTCAACCTCTTCTTCTTGGTAGCTTTCTTTTAATTCAATCTCTTCTTCATTGCTTACCAAGGGCATGGGAGGTTGTGTATCTTCCTCCTTTGTGGGTGCATCTTCCTCCTTTGTTTTTGCATCTTCCTCTTCTTCCATGTCTGAGGATGGAAAGTTCTCTAATGCACTGGAGTATAAATTCCTTTGATTGGTTTCCTCACTTTCTTCCATAGGATCTTGCATTGTATCTTTTGGGAAGAAATTTGCTTGTTCTTCTTCCTGGTACTTGATAATCGACTGCATATGCTTCTCTATATTTTTGACACTTGTCTTTATATCATGTAAGCATTCTTTCATGAGAAGCTCAAGATCTGATGGTATTTGAGATGAATAAGAAGGAGGTGATGGTTCTTGATAAGTATAAAAAGAGGATGGTTCTTGGTATGGATAGGGAGATAGTGGCTCTTGATATGGGTAGAAAGATGATGGTTCATGATACGGATAGAGAGGTGGTGGTTCTTGATATAAATATGGAGGTGGTGGCTCTTGATAGTTGGAACATGGAGTACTGAGATTTCTTTGGTTTTGACCTTCCCAACCAAAATTTGGGTAGTTTTCCCATTCATAAAGATATGAATCACTACTCGGGTGTGAGTAGTAACCCATATGATCTCTCTCCATTATTTTTCCTTAGCACAACACACAAAAAAGAATTAAACGCACCATGTGGTAAACAAGAAAGCAAAGAAAAAAGAACAAAATTCTAAAAATTAAAATAAAACTAACTAAAAAACACCAAACTTAATTTCAGAAATTAAAAAAAATATTAATACTATTTTATTTAATTAAAAAAATCTTTTTTGGTTAAAAATAGAAATAAAATAAACTAATAAAATATTGAAAGATAAAAAAAAACAATGTAAAAAAAACAAAATGAAAATAAAAGAAAAAATATATATATATATAAAATACTAAAGATAAAAAATAAAATAAAAAAAAACTGACGCACGTTTTGAAAACAAAATTCAAATATTAAATGAAGTAAAAAAATAAAACGGGGGACAGAGGGTTGCTAACGTAAAACAAGAATTTTTTATTTTATTTTATTTTTTTATTTTTTATTTTTTTATTATTTTTTATTTTTTTATTTTTTTTTTAAAAAATATTTTTAAACGGAAGAAAGAAAAAATAAATAAATAAAACGGGGCAGGGGGTTTTCAAACGGAAATTTTTTTTTTTTTTATTTTTGAAAAATAATAAAACAATATTTAAAACGCTTAATCTAAATAATCAAACAACTAATAGTTATTAATCATAATCAATCTCCGACAACGCCGCCAAAAATTTGATGCGGCATTTACAACCACACTTACTTACCGGCAAGTGCACCGGGTCGTACCAAGTAATACCTTACGTGAGTAAGGATCGATCCCACGAGAATTGATGGATTAAGCAACAATGGTATTTGATAGGCTTAGTTAGACAAACAGAAAACAGCGTTTGGAAGTTCAAAAGCACTAAAAAGTAATTAAGAATTTCTTAAAACAAGCAGTAAATGAGCTGTGAAATATGTATGGGGAAATAGTTAAGGTTTCAGAGTTATCTATTTTCCTGATTGACTTTTCTTATTAACTATTTTAATCATGCACGATTTAATTCATGGCAAACTATTTGTGACTAGACCATAATTTCTTAGACCTTCCTAGTCTCCTCTAAAATTCGTCAACTGCCAATTCCTTGGTCAATTGATTCCAATTAGAGGGTGATGATCAAATTCCAGTTTATATGCCACAAGAATCCTAATTGTCCAAAAATAAGGGGATTATATGTCACGTATCCCGTTAAGTCCAAACAATTAAAAATTCAGGATAATATGTTTTCAAGCTATTGTTCAAGTAAAGAGCTTTTCCAAGTTTTACAAGAACTCAAATAGAACATGGGTTATACTTCCGTTCCACCCAAATTCATAAAATAAAGAACGAAAACAATTATTGAAATATAAATCAAAACATGAATTAAAATAGTAAAATAATATTATCAATCCATACAATAGGCAGAGCTCCTAACCTTAACAATAGAGGATTAGTTGCTCATGGAATATGAAAATGTAAATTTGTATGGAATAATGTTGTGGAATCTCCCCAGGACCTCTCTACAAAGGAAGGAAAGTTTCTCCCTTTTTATAACTAATCCTAATAAATTTAAAATCTAATATCTAAAACTAAAAATTAAAATAATATCTTTTTCTAATTTAAGATTTGAATTTAAATTTGAATTAATTTAAATAATCAAGTCTTCAAGGGATGGATGGGGACCACTTGTTTCGTCCATTCTGCAGCTTCTAATCTGTGTTTTCTGAGCTGAAAACTGGGTCAAAACAGCCCAGAAATCACCTCCAGCGTTTTCTGTATTTTTCTGCACGTGGCACATGTGACGCGTCCGCGTCGTCCATGCGTTCGCGTCATTTGTGCAGATTTCAGTCCACGCGTTCGCGTCAGGCACGCGATCGCGTCATTGCGATTTCCTCTATTCCGCGCGGTCGCGTGAGCCATGCGTCCGCGTCGGTATTCGTTGGTCATCTCTTTGGCTTCTTCTCTTTCTCTGCAGAAACTCCATCAAATTCTGCCAATTGCTACCTAAAATAAACAGTATTGTACAAAACTTAAAATAGCATCCATAGTGGCTAAAATATAATTAATTCTTAATTAAATTCAATAATTTAGATGCAAATTCACTAGGAAAAGATAGACAAGATATTCACGTATCAGCTAACGAACCAAACCAAGCCCAAATGGGTCCAAGCCCACACCCAACCCCCATATAAAAGCAAGCTTAGCCTTCTTTCTTCTCCATCCTTTCATTCTTGCAAAGAAGAGAGATTTGAAGAAAATCCTAAAACCCTTTTTACTTCAAAAATTCAATATTCCATAATTTTTTATCCGCATCTTTGATCGCCGCACCGTTTGCAGCCACACATTCGTCTCGTCGAGCTCTTCGATTCTAACTAAACAAAGTAGCAAGTCTCTCTAAATTTTGTATCCAATTTTTTGTTTGTCTCTTTTTCACTAGGTTTGGCTTTTGAGTGATTTTGATATTTTGGTAGTTTAGGTGTAATTTAACATTGGATAATTGTTAGATTTTACTCCAATCATCAATGAGTAAGGTAAAAAAACTCAAAATCCTTGTGATTTGTCCAATTTTTTGTGTCCTGGTATTAATTTGAGTGAATTATATGAACTAGATTGAATTTATGTTGAATTGGGGTTGAATTGACAAATTGGAGCTCTTGGGACAAAGCTTTGGTGGCTGGAATTTTTGCTTGAGTTGATTTGGGATCTTGGAAGCTTGTTTCATGGTGTTTTGAGCTTAGGGAGGAATCGGCCAAGGTATGATTTTGGTTTCTTGTAGTTAATGTATAATGTTACGTGAAAATTTAGGCTAATTGACCGTAGGATAAGTTGAATTATATGAATGGTACGGTGCATGTTAGTGGATATAGTGAACAAATGTTGAGTTGATGTGAATTATAATTAGAAATTAGTTAGTGGTATTAGTGAATTATATGTTGAGATGATTGTGGTGTGGTTGAAGTTAATGAAAATCATTATATACATGCATGAATGTGATGAATAGGATGTTGAACTGATAATGGAGTACTGGTATTTTAGGTGGATAAATGGTTGGTAAGTAAGGGGTTAGTGTTTGGCAAGTTATAGAAGTACCTGAGATGGATTTGATTTAGGTTTGGAAAACTTAAGGTTTTGAGTTTTGCTAAAAACATAATTTTAATCAACTTTAACGTGCTGTAACTTGGCTTTCGGACTCTCACATTTGGCAAAACTTATTTTAAATAAAAATTGGACCTGAGTAGTTTATGACGTTTGAAAAACGGACGAAAAATAATTTTTAACGAAAAAGTTATGCGCGTTTGAAGTTTGGTGTAAAAAACTGATTTCTGCAACTTAGTAGTTTTTCTAAAAATTTGGAAACATACATACGCGAACAATGCGTGCGTACGCGAGTCTGGCCTCTACCAGCACTCATGCGTACGCGAGATTGCCTCAAATACACCTATGCGTACGTGACTGATGGCTTGCGTACGCGGAAACCCATTTCTGCCCCATGAGCTCGTGAACGCGGATGGTGCTCGCGTACGCGACATTGCAATTTTGACAGTTATACGTATGTGGAAATGGACATGCGTACACATGACTCTGTTTCGCTGAAAGTGCCATTTTTGATTCTTTAACCACTCCTCTACCTTTTCAAACCTCTGTAAAATCTGCTTAAGATTCGATAGCTAGTATTTAGGATTTAGGACGAGCGAGAGTATATTAGGTTAAAATAAAAGAGGTAGTTTCTGTTTTGTATTTAGAGCCGGAGACTTAGGTATTATAGAGTGTTGTGGGTAGGTTGACTACAATGGTTTAGTAAAGTGTTTTGAATTGATTAAAGAGAAGATATCGAAGTATTAGTGGTATTTATGATTGATCTTAGTCTTTCTGGGCAAACACAGTGACTCGCCCCTACAGATTCCAGGTTAAGATTTGAGATTCCTTTGACCCAGCTACGTGATGGATGATTGAATATTTATATATATACATGCTTTGAGCTTCGCATCACTGGGACTGTCCAGGGTTCGCTACCGGACATGTCGGGTTTGCCTAGATATCCGACAGATAATATCATCGGCCATAGGACAAACATGCATCATGTGCATTTATATGATTTATTTGAGTATGCATATTTTGGTTTGCCTAATTGTTTATATATGTCTACATGCTACCTGATTTAAATGTTGTATCTGTCTCCTTAATTGTGTATTACTTACATGCTTTGTATGTCTTTGCAACTGAGAGATCTCTCATGCTGGTGGAGGTGACGCTGAGGGTAATTTCACCGGTGATTAAGAGGTTTGGATTGACAGGAGGTGAAAAATTAGATTAGAATTAGAATCCTCTTAGATAGGTTATCGAGATTCTGGTTTAGAATTAATTTTATGTTTAAATATGAGTGTCGGGGTTCTAGGATTACCTGTGACTTTTTCGGAACCTTATATATTATTTATGTGGGAACCTTTACCATACTGAGAATCCCCGATTCTCATTCCATACATGTTGCTTTTCAGATGCAAGACGTAAGGCACCTTGCTGAGCGTGTTGGATTTGCCTTTTTGCCGAAACGAAGACTTATCTTTTGGGCCTTTTCATATTATGTACTTAGTTATATATGTATTTCTTTTTTTTTTTTTGTTTAAAAAGTCGTATTTGTCCCTATTAGAGGTTAACTTTGGAGAATTAGGATTTATATTTTGTCTTTTAGTATGTCTGTTGGGTTATATATGTATATATTCTAGCCAACCTTTACTTCGCAGGTCGAGTCTAGAGCTTGATTATGTAACTATGATTTGGAACTCTTTTTATATATATGTCTCTTGGCTTTTTTTGTTTTTCTATATAAACCTTCGATTTTAACGCTTTTCGAGTGAGACGTAATTGTCTGGTCTTGGTTTTTGCTTAACATTTTCCTTCAAGACTCCTAGATATATTATCCTTGCTATATTTATATGTATGTATTTTATTTTTAGAAGTCGTAGCGTCTCACGACCTCTACTTTACGTCGTAGGCGTAAAACTCTGTGTGGTAGGGTGTTACATGGTACATGTTTATCGTTTGGTTCCTTATATATAAATTTTCGATGAACACAGTAGTATAGAAGAGCACATAAAATATATATCTTCAATATCTCTTCTTTAACCTGAGACACTAAAACATAACTTATAAGACATAAACTTTTTATCCTTTCTTTTTTCTTTAATTCCAAACTTGTCCCTTATCCTTTATCCTTTCATCCTCCTCATTCTTAGATCAAATCTCTTCCAGCACCCTTTCCTCCCTCTTCCTTCTTCCTTCCCATTCCTTCATCCACCACTATCTCCGTCCTTCAGACGTTGTCGCCAGCACCTCCACCCTCCTTTTTTCCTTCCTTCTTCCTTCTTCCTTCCTCTTTTCAGGCACTATTTATGAAGATGACACTATTTGTGAGAAAATCTTGGAACATTCGCATGCTGTTTTTTTAGATTTCAGGTCCTACCCATTGTACCGTTTTCAGTGCTTCAGGGATTCAACAATTTTCATTTATGATAAAGCCCTAATTTACTATCTAGATGACCCACTTGCAAATTCTCAATTTTTGAGTTGAAGTTAACATTAGCAACAAAAATAATAGATTTTGATTCCTCCAAAAAGATTGTCGATAGGTATTTGAAGCGTGAAATTCTTGATGAAGATACTTACGGAGTTGTATATAAATCCATTGATGCTCACGTAATTTTGTTTTACTGTCTTCTGTTATCTGATTCAACTTTTGAACAACTTTATTAGAATTTTTCTGTGAAAAAATGATTTATTTTATGTTCAATTTTTTAGATTGTGAAAATTAGGTTTTTTTTCTAGTTTATGTAAAGAAATTTATTGAAATGAAAGAAAAATACATATATGAATTTTGATTAATGTTTGTTAGATTGATCAATTATATTATAAAAAAACCCGTTAGATATTGTATTATTTTATTTAATTGAATTTTTTAATTAGTTAAATAACTATAGAGAAATAGTAGTGGTGGTGATGATTGTATATAATAAAAAGGGTAGTGGTAATTTTTTTTATAAAAATAATATTAATATTTGTAATTTATTATTCTATCTAATACATAACTATCAAACAAAGTGAAAATTTTATCTTATTATATTTATGTTTTTAATATTTATGTTCTTACGTGTCAATTTCAATCTCAATCCATACATAAACCAAACGCAGCGAAAGGTCGCAAAATTGAAACCAACTACTTGGTTTTTCCCTCCTCCTAATCTAAAGAAATCCTATCCTATATTCTATAAAACGCTAAAACCCAGTCAAGCACTGTCGTGTTTTCCCATTTTTATTTTTGTAAACTATCTTTCACGTATACATATATCACCATGCATACATGATACATGCATATGATGATTATAGAATTAAATGATAGTTGTTAGACATGAGACTAAATATCATGCTTCTTTTTATTTATCTAATTATTTTACATATTCACGGTTGATATTAGATAGATTTAAAATATTTAAAATACAATAAAGAAATGGTTAGAAAGTATTAGAAAAAAAATTTTATATTTTATATAATAAAATAATTTATTTTACCTATTAATTTAAAATTTGTTATTACATATATAATTATTACCATAAAAAAGTCACATTTTATGTATAATGATAAGAAAATAAATATATGAATGGATCATTTATTCTGTTACTGTTACTTTTTTTTTATTATTTTTTTGTTTTTATATGAGTACATGAGTATAGTCTCTAGTAATCTTTTGAATTATCTATCATTTGGAAGTGGAAATGTCAATAAAACTTTTTATAGAGAGAAGGAAAAAGGAAAAAGAAAAGAAAGAGAGAGATATAAATAAAGAGTGATGATTAAAAATCCTAATTTATTTTCTAAAAATATGAGTAAAAAATTAATATATATGATTTTTTTAAAAGATAAAAAAGATAGAAAAATCATTTTTTTTTATTTAGAAATTAAGAAGATATTAGAAGGATAAATTAGGACTCCAGATTATTTTTCGTAAATGAAAGTTCCAATGGGCATAGTCACAACTCACAACGCATGGAGTGATCGAATGAATTGAAATGCATGCCAGTGAAGGCAGGTGGGAGTGTGGGACATCGTGGGATTTGTAATGCATTTACACACAGTTATTACTTTCACAACCTTATTCTATATTAATACTAATATGTTTTAATTTTTTTTTGTCAAAAAGACAAATAACGTGTTCTTATATTCTTATTCTTTCAATTCTTGATCTTAATTAGATTAAATCATATTCTTAATCGGTTCTTGATAATAAAATATAATGGGTAATAATAAGATAGAATTAAAAAATAAACTTATAAGAATAACCGTGTATCATTAATTTTATATAAAATAATATAAATATTTTAATAGTTATAGTTTAATCTATATAAACATAACATATATAAATTATATAAATAAACATTATAACCAGTGGTGGAGCTTAGTTCAGACAAGGGGTGGCCATGGCCCCCCCAAACTTTTTATAAAAAACTTAGTAGTACTTTTTCAAAAGAGAAAAAATAGTTCAATTGACTTAAATACTTTACTATGACTTAAAGTATCTAATAAGTTCAATAAACAACACTCTCTCTATCTTTAGGTTCAAATATAAAAAATTAGATATCTTTTATTTATTTAATTTAATATTATTTTATATTTTACTATTTATTTAATTTAATTTTTTATATGATAAAAAATAATAGAATATTCAATAAGTATTAATATTATTATATTTGTATAAATTGATAAAAAAAATTCAATAAATATTATAAATTTTAATATTTGTCCTTCTAACTTCTTCTTTATATATTTGACAGGATATATATTCAAATTTTTATATAAAATAATAATGAAAAATCAAAGAATTGATACATTTTTTAAGAGGAAGACTAATATTTAAGAAGGAGAACATATAACTTTTACAATATCAACACATGTAGATAGTTCTTCTACTTTAATGAATCACAAAGAAAGTGAGATATAACCTTCAAAAGTTCAAAAAGTTATATCTGATGACTTTAACTTTAACTTTTTGGAACGAGATCTTGAAAAAGAGCTTTAAATTTGACAGTATCACCCAAACCAAAGAGATGAGATTAGACGAGTTTATTTTAAATGAGGTCCATATAAAAAAATATTTGACAATTATTTTCTATTTGGCCCCTCCAAAATTTTGTTTCAAGTTCCGCCACTGATTATAACTAAACCTACTAAACCATCTATTTTCATTCCTTATCATTTCATATATATATTTTTTCAAGTTTAATTTATAAGTTCTTCCATCAATGTTCTCTAGTTTAGCATTTCTAATTTAGTAACTTATATATATATATATATATAAAAGTTAACTTTAACAAATGCTATAGTGTATAATTCACAATAATATAATAATGAATAATATATTTTAAATAAATATATAAAAACATTAGGTACATCAGCACATATTCTTTTGGAATTTGGTAATTATTAGAGCTAAATAACTTTTACTTATATGACTAAGTTATAGTTCTAATTTTGACGGAATTAACAATTTTTTTATTCCATAAATGTCTTATAAATTAGTATTTACGATTAATAACGTAACTCACAATATAAATAAAAATAGTTAATTTTACGCAACTATTAAGGTGTGCAATATTTATTTAACTAACTAATATTAGTGTTTACGATGTTGGATTTTCAATAGCATTGTTGGGTTCAGAGGAAGGATTTAGGATTTAGAATTTAGATTTTTAATTATTGGTATTTATAGTGTTCATCACATGATGATATTTTTGCATTTACAGAAAAAAAAAAAGATTTAGGATTAAGAGTTTAAAGTCTTAAATTTTAATATATCTATTTAAATATCACTAATTAATTATTATGTTTGTTTTTTCATGGCATTGTTGGATTGATAAAAGTGATTCAGAGTTTATAGTTTGTTTCTTTAATTTTAATTATTAGTATTTATATTGTTGAGCACTCCAAGACATTTTTCGGTTTATAGGAGGAATTTAGAATTTATTGTCTCATTTAAATTTGAATTATTGATATTCACAGTGTTGATCATTCCATGATATTTTTGGATTTATAGAGTTCAAAATTTAGAATTTTAGAGGTTAAATTTTAAATTTTAATATACTTGTTTAAACATTACTGACTAATGGGTATTAGTATTTAGGGTGCTGAATTCTTCATTGCATTGTTGGATTGATGGGAGGAATTTAGAGTTTAGTATTTTTTTTTTTTTGAATTATTATTAGTGACATAAATTATTAAAATTGTACTAGATTTTTGAAAACGTTGATAAAAATAATCCTCATTTTTAATAGTATAAAAATGTTTTTAAAATATTATAAAATGCGATAAAAATAATTAAAAATAATATTTTTTATATCTAACAAATAATTTTTTATTTGGTAAATCGCTTATGTATAAAGTTCGACCTTTTGAATTTTTTTCATTTTCTAAAAGGATTAATGATCATTGATAAAAAAAAATATCATAAAAGTTTTAGTTTGTATAAAATTATCAAATTTTAAAAATTAATTTTTTTTTATTAATGCTCGTACAAAATCACATGAAAATCCAATTTTTAAAACACTTTTTGAGAATATATATTTAACATTGGATATCGAATTTTAAAATATTTTAAAGATATTTTTGTCATTTATAAAAATGGACGTCATTTTGGTCAACGTTCAAATAGTTAGACTGCAGAATTGGTGATTTATTCTTATTAGTGTTTACTGTGTTGAACCCCATATAGTAATTTTAGATTTATAGAAAGGATTATATTTAAAATTTTGTTTATATTTGAATTATTAGTATTCACAGTTTTGACCATCTCATGGTATTCTGGCTTTATAGAAGGATTTAGAGTTCAAAGTTTAAAATTTTAAATTTTAACACATCAATTTTAACATCACTAACTAATTACAGTATAAGTTTTTCATGGCATTATCAAGTTGACAGAAAGGATATAGGATTTATGTTAGTGTTTACGATATTGACCACTTTATGATACTTTTAGGTTTATAGAATTTAAGATTTATAATTTAAGATTTATAGTTTATAATTTTTAATTTTAATACAATTTATTCAAATATTACTAACTAATGAATACTAGTGTTTATTATGTTCAGTTCTTCGTAACATTGTTGAGTTGATACGAGACATTTAAGATTTAAGATTTTGTTTTTTTTTTTTTTTTTTTTTTTTTTGAATTACTAGTCTTTATAGTGTTAAATACCTCATGATATTTTTTTATTTATAGGAGAAATTTAGGATGTAGGATTTCATTTATATTTGAGTTACTGGTGTTCACAATGTTGACCACTGTATGATATTTTTTATTTTTAGGAGGTATTTAGAAATTAGGATTCAGAGTTTAGAATTTTAAATCTTAATACATCTATTTAAATAATTAATTAATTGAGTAAACTACCATTTCTACATACGAAAGTTGAAAAGGCTGATATATCTACTCATAGAAAAAGGAAATTACTATTTGTACCTATGAAATATGAATTTCGCATAACAAAATTATCCAAACATTGAAAACTCCTAAATTATCCTTATCTTCACCACCATACCACATCCTTCACCCAATCACCTCTCTAACCCTAATCCTCTTCACCCAGCCACCACCCCTCTTTCCCTTTCTAATCTCAAATCCCACCACCACCCCCTTTTCTTCCAAAACTCACACATGGAGACATTACACACACCCCATCCGAGGAAGAAGAAGAGAAGAGGAGGGGGAGGGAGACCGCACTGGCAAAGTGGGGACTCGCTGCCGCTATCGCATCATCGTCGTCGTTGTTGAGGGAGTCCGAAGAGGAGATGCGAGCCATAACCAAGGAAGGGGGAGCTGTCGCCGCCGTCGCGCCCTGCTGCTGCCGGCTCCGTCATGTCTGTCGCCGCCATTGATTGAGTCCGTCGCTGTCGTTGTCGTTGGTCTGGAAGGAAGAGAGCACGCAAGAGATCGGAGAAGGAGGAGAGGGCAACGGCGCCGGCGGGTGTCACTGCCACCATCGTCGTCGACGCTGTGCAGTGAGGGAGGAAGAACCATTTTTTCTCTTTGCTTTTTCTATTGTTGTTGTTGTTGTTGCTGCTGCTTTATGTGAAGAAGATGATGATGGAGGTATAATGGTGGTGGTGGTGATGGTAGTGATAAAGGAGATGAGATGGTGGTGAGATTTGAGATTAGAAAGAAAAAGGGGGTGGTGGCTGGGTGAAGAGGGTTAGGGTTAGAAAGATGATTGGGTGAAGGAGGTGGTGTGGTGATGAAGATAAGGGTAATTTAGGGATTTTAGGTAATTTTTTAGTGTTTGGATACTTTTGTTATACGAAATCCATATTTCATGGGTACAAATGATAATTTTCTTTTTCTATGGGTAGATATGTCAACGTTTTCAACTTTTGTGAGTAGAAATGGTAATTTACTCTAATTAATTAATATTAATGTTACAGTGTCGAATTCTTCTTGGCATTATTGTTAGATTACTAGGAGGAATTTATGATTTATGATTTATTTTTAATTATTGGTGTTTATAATGTTGAGCATCCTATGATATTTTTGAGTTTATACGAGAGATTTAGTATTTTGAGTTTTGTTTATATTTGAATTATTTTACTATGTTAATCTCTTCATGATATTTTTGAATTTATAGAATTTAGAGTTTGTGATTTAAGATTCAGAGTTTAATTTTTTACATTTGTTATTACTTAAGGTCTATTAGATAGTGTTTGGTGGAGAGATAGAGACTGAAAGACTGAGACTGAGAGACAGAGACTAAGAGATAGAGACGGAAATAAATCTCAGTATTCTGTTTGGTGTAAAATAGGAGACAAAAATTGAAACAAAAATAAAGCTCTAATTTAATTTTAAAATTAAGTAATTGAAATAATGATATTTTAGGTATAAAATGTTATTAAAGTTTTAGTCTATGCCTCTAAAAATTTCAGTCCCTGTATCCCCACTTTTTGGAGGTACTGAAATACTGGAATTTTGGAGACAGAGACAAAAGTTTTAGCACTAATCTCTGAGCCAACAAACATGATATCGAGTCTTTAGCACCCTAACTATCAAAATGTCACGCTTCCGGCAGCAACACTTTGATAGCTCGGGTATTACGACGACTCTTATAATATTTAATACTAAAATATGAGCCTGTTTAAAACTTCAAACCGTATAACCGCCCCAAAATACTTTTTGTTAGGTAACGTACATCCATACATACAATACAACTTACAAAACTCACAAAGAATATATATATATATATATATTAATAATTTTACAAGCATTAACTAATACAATTCCTATCCCTCTTACAGAATGTATAAAGATAAAGGCGAGGGAACAATAAATAATAACTAAAGCAATACAAAACATCACGAAAACAACAACTAATTAAACTCTTCGTGACTTCTGCGTCCATATCCTGAAAAGGAAAATTTATAGGGGGGAGGTGAAAACATCATCCTTGAAAGGGTTCGCAATAGAGGGTTTTTGAGAATTACTATAATAGGATACATGAAGGTAAAACCGTTACAATGATTAATAACCGTCTTATGTATCTTTCCAAAACTAAAGGTTTAATATCAGAAATCCAAAATCCTCTCTGAAAGAGAAAACCGTAAATTTCTCAATAAAATAAACCAAAAGCCTTTTTGAAAATTTTTCTTACACAGTATGAATGACCAAGCTGTTCCAAACATAGGTTCATTAAGTCTTTGCTGAACCAGTTTAGTTTTTCATACTTTTCTAAACCAAAAACACAACCAAACACAACTTTCGGCCCATCTCATAATCAACCACGGTCCTAGGCCCAAACAATTCAAACAGCAACCAGTCCACCACAATACAACCAACTTTTCAGTCACAGACACAAGAAAAAGGTTCAAGCACAATCAAGCAGTTACTTCAAGTAGGGCAATTAGCAATTAAACACAATTAATCACATAGGCAAACCAAGTACAATATGCACACCCAAACAATGTCACATAGATGCAAATGATGAATGCTTGTCCTAGTGGTTGATGAGTCTCATCTGTCGGTTATAAAGCCAACCCGACAAGTCCTAGTAGCTAACCATTGAACTGTCCCTCTGTTGTGCATCCCCAACTCGAGTTATTCACAATCATAATCATAATCACATAACACCTACACTGGTGTTTATCCACGGGGACGAGCTCATCCGAAACTTTTACAGTGTCCAGCCACACTTAGGACATAGGCTCAGCAGAGTATCGAGTCTCAACCTGGAGCACGTGGTGGCTAGTCACTGCTTTTATCGAAGGAAACTTGCATCTCAGATAATTGGAAGTGCAACAATCACTTTATCAACTCAATAATCATCCATATTCATACTCAACCATCCAGCTCATAACATATTCCACAATCAGCCATAATTCATTATCATATACAGCCATTTCGGCTAATAACATATTCCACAATCAGCCATAATTCATTATCATATACAGCCATTCTGGCTCATAACATAATAGCACTTCCACCATCCAACATCATAAAACTCATAAAATCATCATTCAAGCCATAAATCACTTTTCTCAAATCACTTCTAGCTTATAAGCCATCTTTCTCAAAAGAAATTTCTTCTTTCAAAACAAGTCACATTTGCACAACATCCCTCTAAAACTTTCAAACGATTCAGCAACTAGGCCAAATTAAAAATCTCTTTTGAAGGATCCAAAAATCAGTCATCCTAAAACAAAATTTGGTAATAGAAATTTCTCAGCAGAGTCTCAAGACTTTAGGGAAGGACAACCTATCTCAATTTCTTAAAAATTTATTGAAACTCTTAAAATAATAGATTCTTGGTTTAAGTAAATAGAAATAGAATTTATTATAAACCGAATTATATAAAGTCACAAGTTCCAACCCAATCCAAAACCAATTCACTTGAAACAGAGCCAATCCATTTAAATCAAAACCACTTTCAGGTTCCTTCTTAAAACCAATTCTCTGACTTCTTCCAAAATGTCACAAACGCAATTATTCAATCAAAAGTCCAATTTCCTTTAAAATCACTAAAAGCTCCTCTGAACAAAATTCTTCAGTCTAATTAAAAGCATAAGCCCTTTTTATATTTAAAATCAATATTAGAACATAGTACTTTTCTTCAATGATTCAAAATGGTAAAGTAATTCCTTTCTAAATAAATCGAACTCAAGACATATAGTTTTTTTAAATAAATTAAACTCGAAAACATAACTATTTTCTTAATAAATCAAATTATACAATTTCTCAAATCCAAGCCTTTCTAAATAACTTTTCAAACAAAGTCTAAGATTTTTATAGAAATTTCGGCAGCACCTCCCTTAAAACTTAGACTTTTCTACCCTTTTTGGGTCCCAACCAGACCATTCCACAATCCTTTTCAATGGCCCAAAACCCAAAATCAATTCAAAATCAAGCTGGATCCAAAAGTGCGTACCATTTTCATATTTCCAAAAAACCAATTCAAACTCAAATCAATTTCCAACGGATTAAACTCGATTCCAAAACATTAAAGAAACAACTTTAAAGAAACACTTCAAAACATTCCATTTCACAGAACCCAACAATAATCCAGTCAAACAAGCGTTCACATCCATCCAAGACAGTCAAACAATACACAAGACTTATACAATCACCAAAGGTACATTTCTCACATCAGTATCCATATATAACAATTCCAGATGAATAAGTTTAGTTTTCTAAAAAAGGCCCCTACCTCGACTCATCAAAACCATAACCCAAACGCGTCACAGGAACCTTCTCTCAACCCGAAATCACCAGCAACCGCAACCTCAGCTCCAAGCCACTTTCGCGGTAACTACAGCAACTCTAATCGCGACATATAACAACCGAAACTCAATCCTATAGCAATTAATGCTGCAAAACCTCAGCGTAAGATAACAGAACAGTAACTAAAGGGCTTTTGAAATGAAAACGCTTACCGAAACTAAGCAAGAACGTCTAAATCAAGCAGCGGTAGCCCCGACGGTGGTTCCGACAACAACCGTGCTATACTTAATGACCAGTACGGTAGTAATGACGGTGCAGCAGCTCAGAACAGTAAGTAGTGGTGGCAAAGGAAGCTCCGGTAGCTGGGGTGGCGGAACAGCCCACCACCAACGCGTCTCACCCTCTTCGCAAGCCCCTTCTCTCTCCTAGAAGCTCGACGGTGGCCGCAGTTTGAGGTGACGCCGACAGCACACGGCGACGCAGCTCCGTGCAGTGGGTTGCGCTCCTCGCGTCACTGGCCGCGTCCTCCTCCCTCAGAGTCACACGGTCTCTCTCTCTCTCTCTCTCTCTCTCTCTCTCTCTCTCTCTCTCTCTCTCCTCTAGGCTTCCTCCTCCGCGATGGTAATGGCGGCGACAGCATAGACTCCTCACATGCGGCAATTTGGCGGCAGCTTCACGGGTCGGCGGCGACGCGGTTAGGTTGCAGCAGCAGCGTGGTGACGGCATGAGCAAACCCTCCCTCTCCCTTCCTTCTCCGTTCGGCGGTGCCAAGCTCTCCTCCAGCGATGCCCTCCGCTCACTGCTCCCTCGGATCTCCATGCTCTTCTTCCACTATCCGTGTGTGTGTGTGTGTGTGTGCTGCGCAGAGAAGAGAGTGAAGAAGGGGCTGAGGCTGCACAATGTGAAGGGAAAATGGAAAGGGATGGGTATGACAAAAATTAGGGTTAGGGGCAATTTAGTAATTTTAATAAAATTAGGGTAATAGAGTAATTGAAAACCAAATTTTAATCTTACAATAATATCTATAAAAATACTATCTAATTATTAATTTACAAATTTATTTTCAAATAGATACTCTAACTCAATAATTAGAGATAATTAAATTAATTTTCTTTAAATGATAAAATAAAATTCAAAATCTAATTATTCAAACTAAAGCGGATAAAACTCATTATTTTTCAATCACTAAAGTTTTAAATCAATAATAAGAAAATATTCAATTAATATATAAATTTCTGAAAATTATATTCTTGAGTAAATAAAATAAATTATTAAATAGCAATATTTAGTTTATGAAAATTCGGGGTATGGTGCGCGGCCTAAAGCGGGTTAGGAATTTTTCTCAAAACAAGATAGGCGTTGCAAGTATAGTCCCAACCCAACAATCGACCGTCACTCAAAGTTTGAATTCAAAGATGTCACTATTCAAAACCATTTCAATTCCGGGAGTTTTCGATTCCCGGGTCGTCTCCCAAGGACACTTGAGACCAATGAGTGTACAATTTCGGTTGTGAAGTTTAAGGGGTTTTCAATGAAGAGATGAACATATAAAGAAATAAAAGAACATTCAAAATTTTAATTAATGAACTAATAAAGGAATTAATGAACTAACTATGTAATGTAGACAAGTAAGGTATAAAAAGGATTGATGTAAGTGTGTGTGAATGATTTAAAGCATAAATGGAATCTTGGCTTGGAATGAGCTAAGGGTCCTTTCCTTGTTGAAACCACAACTATGACAATTAGAATGGATTAATCTCAATTGGTTAACCCTCACATCGGAGAGTAAGTTAAATGAGCATAAATGTTCTTAACCCACAAATCCTAACTCACTTGCTAATCACCTTAGCAACAAATTAGCGTTAGTGGGAACAAGAACAATTAACAACCCAAGAATTATCACTAAATATTGGACATTCCAACTCTAGAAACCCAATTGTTCATTTTTCCCAAGCCAAGAGATAGAAAATTAGCCCATAATCACTATTGACATTTTGTCAAACACTTGGTGGGCAAAAACACTAAACATAGAAAAAATGAGACAATGCTTGAAACTATGAGCAACAAATAATCACAATCAACAATACTAGCTCAAAAAAGCATATAACAATCATCAATCATCAAAATCATCAACAAGAAATCAAAATTGCAAAAAGTATATATAATTGAACTAAGACTTCAATTACAAGAAAGAGAGTGAAAAAATGTAACTATAAATAGTGGTAATAAAGAGATACTTACAATGGAAGCTAGCAAAATCCAAGATCAAAAATGGAAATGACACTTGAATGTAAAATCCTAATATAAACCCTAATGGAGTTGAGAGGAAACTTAAAGAAAAACTAACTAAAATACTTCCTACTACTACTCCTAAAACTATTCTAATGTTATCCTATGGTATGCTATGGTTCCTCAATGTTTTTCCCCTTCATTACGAGCTATTGGCTTCAGAATTGGGCCTCCAACCCATCAAAATCGCGACTCACGTGCAATTTTAATGAAGGCATGTACGGGTACTTGTGCGTACGCACAGACGTGTGCGCACACACACTCGGCCGAAAATTCTGGTTGTGCGCACGCACACTAGGTGATGCTCTGGATTGTCGCGCGACGCGTAAGATGCTGCTCACGCGCACGTTTCATTCTGCTATGATGCCTGGGCGTACGCACGCAGGTCTGTGCGTATGCATACATCGCTTTGCTCTTTGCATGCTCCTCTTCCATTCTTTCAAAGCCATTCCTACCTTATACATCTGAAATCACTCACAAACAACATCAAGGCATCGAATGGAAGGTAAATGGAATAAAAATAGGCTAAATTAGGCTCAAAAGAGCATGTTTTCATAATCAAGCACAATTAAGGAGAAAAACTCAAAAGCATGCTATTTAATGGAATAAGTGCAGGTTTATATGATGAAATCCATTAAATTTCAACCAAAAAATTATCATCAAATATGGATTCATCAGGGTCTTACATCCTACCCCACTTAAGTAATACATAAGATAATACATAGTTTTAGTACTTTACTTTTAAATACTTTTTAGAAAAGTAATAAACCTTGGCGCATATATATATATATATATATATATATATATATATATATATATATATATATATATATATATATATATATATATATATATATATATATACCGAACTACCATAAGAATTAAATATATTTGTAAAGTATGGTGTAAGGTAGAAGATACAAGATAGGCTTGATGCAAAAGGTTATATCCTTTCAAGTCTCTACAAAAATTTAAAGGAACAAAATAGGGTGCAAGTCAAGATAGGCGTTCACAAAACAAAATGGTAGTTAATTGCGGCAAAAGGCTACAGAGCAGGCTGGTATTAAAACAACAGATATAGTGTTTGCTCATAGATATCTTACCCACTTCAGAATTTCAACTTCACAGCTCCATCAATTACTTTGCAACCCCTTATCTGGTCACAAGCTTAACATCCACAACTCTTCTGTGAGAATTGAAACTCCCATAACTTTTCGTAACACTACACACTTACCACTTCACCTTCCACATCTACAAACCACGTATTAAAGAACTAATGTATCGCTTACTATACTTAGAAGTCGCACGTGACACTAAAGCAATTCCTGAGCTTATTCAGAAGGATACAAGACCTTGGAAAGGGACAAACAACAAGGACAATATCTGCAAGAACTTGAAAGGATTGTCGGCATCACGAGTAATCAAGGTTGTACAAGGAATGAAGAGTGTTGGAAATAAAATCAATTTGGAAACTTCAGGAACGACTCCTTAATCAGAGAAGACCGATAGGAACAACAAAAGGAAAAAGCAGTGGAATAGTTTGAAACAAAATCAAGCTGATTCAAAGAAGTATGAAATCATAGAAGAAGATTAACTAAAATTAGTGGTGACGTTCGCAAGGTTTAAAAATTTATGATTAAGAACACCTAATACATTTGAATATAAAGAATGAAAAACTTAAGAAAGATCACCTCATGTTCTAAAAGAAAAGGCATGTAACTCGCATTTTGTAAAAGGATCACAGAAACATATATAAAATTGTAATATGGTTAAAAGAAAATTAAATTGCATTTCGTCCAAACAGTTTCCAAGTAAAAGACAAAATAGGTGGGGTTTGAAAAATGAAAATCAATTATGTTAAGGCTAAAATAATTTCTTACAATTCTCAAAAGATATTTTGGTGTTAAATCAAGTAAAGTTGTGCAATGGAATCGCTGCAAAGTTGGAAGGAAATCAAATTTTGTTGGAAAAGGAAAGTCTGGTGTAAAGTTTTAAACCACATAAACTTTCAAAGTTCATATCCAAACTCCATTTATAAAATAAATTCCGAAGTAAAATTTGCTTAGAGGCTAGTAAAGATAATAAGCGGTGCGTTGCAAACAGACAGGTTTCTGCTAATTAAGGAAGTTTTTTCAAAACTTCATTTAAAACAGTGCATGCCAACTTCAAGACAACTTTGTCAAGTTTAAAGAACGGCTATGGATGCAATTAAGCGAGAAGAATTGATTTACAATTTTTTAAGAAGGGAATCTAAAACTTGTTTTAAAAGTTCACATCAAAACTCCAAGAGTATACTTGAAATCGCCACCTCATAGGAACATTCAAGAGTATTAAGATGTACCTAAAAAGAAATCAGGTCATATGAGAAAGGATCTTAAATCAAGGGATCCACTAGGCATGAGATATCAAACAAGCTTTCAATTGATCCAAAAGAATACAAAATTCGTAAGGAAAGACAACTCAATCAATGGTGAATTCTAACGAAGAACCTTTGACTACAGAATGACAAATAAGAGGACAAACGGTGCACAAGATTGAACAAATTCAAGTTGACTTGGATGAGTATGAGATTCACAAGAGAAGGAAGACTAAGACTAATGGTGATGTTGATAAAAGTAAAAGAATAATTAAAAACATAACCAAGTATGATATCTATAGAAATGAAAAGCCAAAAAAAAAAAAGGAATCGATCCATTCTTAAAAGGAAGGATACGAGTCCAGTAATTTTAAAAGAACAACAAATGCATAAATAATGAAGTATACTAAACCAAATTCAAAATAAAAATAAATTAAGTGAAGTTTGTCAAATGAAAATCAACTGAAAAGAGGCAGAAATCCTTTTTGAAGAATACCTAAATACATAATCAAATAAAGGTATTCGTAAAAACTGTAATAAAGTCATTAGAAACTCAAGTTGTATTTAAAGTAAATATATTTCCATAAATCAATGAAGGAACAGGCAAGGTATCGGAAACAATTAGTTTTTAAACTGTATAAGGAACTTTCAAAGTTTATATATAAAGAAGTGTATATCAAATCAAAAGTGGTTTTGTTAAGATTTGAAGAATGGCTGTAAGTATCATCAAATAAGAGGAAAACTAAATAACAATTCGTTTACAAAGGACTCGGAATAAGAACTTAAAAAGGTATACTGCATCAATACAGGTTCAAATATATATCAAAGAATACATGACTTAAGAGGAAGTGCCTAAACAAAGAAAGGTAAATACACCAAGGATTTTAAGCAGACATATGCAGTTAGAATCAAACGAAAATGCATATAAACGAAAGGACAGGATTAAGAGATAATCAAATCACTTCCCAAGGAAGATCTCGCAAACAAGAACCGCAAAGCACACCAAGAAAGAACAAGTCACATGATATTTGCAGAGTTCGAGACAACTAACCGAAAAACCTCGAGAATTAACTCCTAACGTTCCCAAAACCCACGATTCGCTTTACCTATAACTCGTATATCATCTATGATAACCCATTAGTGCTTTCATATACATAGTTCACTAGTGCTAAGCCCGTCAAACTTAATACTAGGAATTATGCAATGCAAGACTAATGGCTTTAATCAATAGATCGTCATGTACACAAAGCTCTAATTCTCGTTATCCAAACAAGACCTACTACATAATAGACGGTCAGAGTATGCAATTGAGGTATAATCGGTCCATTCCTCAGGCTCTACAAGAAAGACCGCTCTGATACCATAATGTAACAACCTAACTATCAAAATGTCACGCTTCCGGTGGCGCCACTTTGATAGCTTGGGTATTACGATGAATCTTATAATATTTAATACTAAAATATGAGACTGTTTAAAACTTTAAACCATATAACCGCCCCAAAATACTTTTTGTTAGGTAACATACATCCATACATACAATACAACTTACAAACCTCAGAAAGAATACATACATACATACATACATACATATATATATAATTTTACAAGCATTAACTAATACAATTCCTATCCCTCTTACAGAATGTATAAACATAAAGGCGAGGGAACAATAAATAATAAGTAAAGCAATACAAAACATCACGACAACAACAACTAGTTAACTCTTCGTGACTTCTGCGTCCATATCCTGAAAAGCGAAACTTGTAGGGGGGTGAGAACATCATCCTCGAAAGGGTTCTCAGTAGAGAGTTTTTGAGAATTACTATAATATGATACGTGAAGGTAAAGCCATTACAATGATTAATAACCGTCTTATGCATCTTTCCAAAACTAAAGGTTTAATATCAGAATTCCAAAATCTTCTCTGAAAGAGAAAACTGTTAATTCTTCAATAAAATAAACCAAAAGCCTTTTTGAAAGTTTTTCTTACATAGTATGAATGACCAAAATGTTCCAAGCATAGGTTCATTAAGTCTTTGTTGAACCAGTATAGTTTTTCATACCTTTCTAAACTAAAAACACAAAACCAAACACAACCTTCGGCCCATCTCATAATCAACCACGGCCCTAGACCCAAACAATCCAAACAGCAGACAGTCCACCACAATACAACCAACTTTTCAGTCACAGACACAAGAAAAAGGTTCAAGCACGATCAAGCAATTACTTCAAGTAGAGCAATTAGCAATTAAACACAATTAATCACATAGGTAAACCAAATACAATATGCACACCCAAACAATGTCACATAGATGCAAATGGTGAATGCCTGTCCTAGTGGCTGATGAGTCACATCTGTCGGTTATAAAGCCAACCCGACAAGTCCTGGTAGCTAACAATTGGACTGTCCCTCTGTCGTGCATCCCCAACTCAATTTATTCACAATCATAATCATAATCACACAACACCTACACTGGTGTTTATTCCCGGGGGCGAGCTCATCCGAAACTTTCACAGTGTCCAGCCACACTTATGACATAGGGTCAGTAGAGAGCTGCACACGGATCGGATCGGATATAGCCTAAAATTCTATCCGATCCGTGCTGCACTCATCGGATCGGATCGGATACGATATCCGCATTTTTTCAGGTTGGATCCAATCCGATCCGATCCACATACTTGCGGATCGGATTGGATCGGATATCGGGTATATCCGCATAATTCAAAAAAACTATTTTAAGATTTTGTTTGGCTATTTTTACAAAAAAAATCCAAAAAATTCATTTTTCACCTGTTTAAGTCTATTTACTTCTAAAATATTATCAATAAAAGTTCTCTTGAATAACAAAAACAAAATAATAACAAAAGATTTAAGTTTAATTATTCTAAGTTGAAGTACAACATAAAAAATTAAAAACAAGATATCATAAAATTCATAAAATAACACAATAAAGTTCATATCACATTAGGGTTTACTTTCTTAAACTGTGCTATTTATATGAGATGTGCGAATATGCAGATTTGTGGATTGGATCCGCAGATATCACTGTCAAATCCACAATCTGATCCTATCATAGTGCGGATAGGATAATATCCACAAAATTCGGATCGGATGCAGATAATTACCGCGGATATGCGGATATTGTCCGATCCATGTGCAGCCTAAGAGTATCGAATCTCAACCTGGAGCACGTGGTGGCTAGCCACTGTTTTTATCCAGGGAAACCCGCATCTCAGATAATTGGTAGTGCAACAATCACTTTATCAACTCAATAATCATCCATATTCATACTCAGCCATCCGGCTCATAACATATTCCACAATCAACCATAATTCATTATCATATACAGCCATTTCGACTCATAACATATTCCACAATCAGCTATAATTCATTATCATATACAGCCATTCCGGCTCATAACATAATAGCACTTCTACCATCCAACATCATAAAACTCATAAAGTTATCGTTCAAGCCATAAATCACTTTTTTTAAATCACTTTTCTTTGAAATCAAATTTCAATTCATCCCAGTCTTAACTTCAAAAATCCATCTTTCTCAAAAGAAATTTCCTCTTTCAAAACAAGCCACATTTCCACAACATCCCTCTAAAACTTCCAAACGATTCAGCAACTAGGCCAAATTAAAAATCTCTTTTGAAGGATCCAAAAATCAATCATCCTAAAATAGAATTTGGTAATAGAAATTTCTCAGCAGAGTCTCAAGACTTTAGGGAGGGACAACCTATCTCAATTTCTTAAAAATTTATAGAAACAGAATTTATTATAAACCGAATCATATAAAGTCACAAGTCCCAACCCAATCCAAAACCAATTCACTTGAAACAGAGCCAATCCATTTAAATCAAAACCACTTTCAGGTTCCTTCTTAAAACAAATTCTCTGACTTCTTCCAAAATGTCACAAACACAATTATTCAATCAAAAGTCCAATTTTCTTTAAAATCACTAAAAGCTCCTCTGAACGAAATCCTTAAGTCTAACTAAAAGCATAAGCCCTTTTTATTTTTAAAATCAATATTAGAACATAGTACTTTTCTTCAGTGATTCAAAATGGTAAAGTAATTCCTTTCTAAATAAATCGAACTCAAGACATGTAGTTTTCTTAAATAAATTAAACTCGAAAACATAACTATTTTCTTAATAAATCAAATTATACAATTTCTCAAATCCAAGCCTTTCTAAATAACTTTTCAAACAAAGTCTAAGATTTTTATAGAAATTTTGGCAGCACCTTCCCTAAAACTTGGACTTTGCCACCCTTTTTGAGTCCCAACCAGACCATTCCACAATCCTTTTCAACGACCCAAAACCCAAAATCTGTTCAAAATCAAGTTGGATCCAAAAGTGCGTACCATTTTCATATTTCCAAAAAACCAATTCAAACTCAAATCAATTTCCAACGGATTAAACTCGATTCCAAAACTTTAAAGAAACACTTCAAAATAGTCTATTTCACAAAACCCAACAATAATCCAGTCAAACAGGCGTTCACATCCATCCAAGACAATCAAACAATACACAAGACTTATACAATCACCAAAGGTACATTTCTTACATCAGTATCCATATATAACAATTCCAGATGAATAAGTAGTTTTCTGAAAAAGGCCCCTACCTCGACTTGTCAAAACCATAACCCAAATGTGTCACAGGAACCTTCTCTCTCAACCCGAAATCATCGGCAACCGCAACCTCAGCTCCAAGCCACTTTCGCGGTAACCACAACAACTCTAATCGCGACATATAACAACCGAAACTCAATCTTATAGCAATTAACGCCGCAAAACCTCAGCATAAGATAACATAACAGTAACTAAAGGGATTTCGAAACAAAAACGCTTACAGAAACTAAGAAAGAACGGCTGAATCAAGTAGCGGTAGCCCCGGCGGTGGTTTCGGCAACAACCGTGCTATACTCAATGACCAGAACAGTAGCAATGACGGTGCAGCAGCTCAGAACAGTAAGCAGCAGCGGCAGAGGAAGCTCCAGTAGCAGGGGTGGCAGAACAGCCCACCACCATCACGTCTCACCCTCTCCACGAGTTCCTTCTCTCTCCTCGAAGCTTGACGGTGGCCGTAATTTAAGACGACGGCAACAGCACACAGCGACGCAGCTCCGTGCAGTGGGTCGCACTCCTCGCATCACTGGCCGCGTCCTCCTCCCTCAGAGTCGCGTGGTCTCTCTCTCTCTCCTCTGGGCTTCCTCCTTCTTGACGGTAATGGCGGTGACGGCACGGGCTCTTCACACACGGCAATCCGGCGGCAGCTTCATGGGTCGGCGGCGACGCAGTTAGGCCATAGCAACAGCGTGGTGATGACGTGAGCAAACCCTCCTTCTTCCTTCCTTCTCCGTTCGGCGGTACCAAGCTCTCCTTTAGCCCTCACTGCTCCCTCGGATCTCCGTGCTCTCCTTCCACTATCCGTGTGTGTGTGTTGTGCAGAGAAGAGAGTGAAGAAAGGGCTAGGGCTACGCAGTGTGAAGGGAAAATAGAAGGAGATGAGTATGACAAAAATTAGGGTTAGGGGCAGTTTAGTAATTTTAATAAAATTAGGATAATAGAGTAATTGAAAACCAAATTTTAATCCAACAATAATATCTATAAAAATACTATCTAATTATTAATTTACAAATTTATTTTCAAATAGATACTCTAACTCAATAACTAGAGATAATTAAATTAATTTTCTTTAAATCATAAAATAAAATTCAAAATCTAATTATTCAAACTAAAGCGGATAAAACTCATTATTTTTCAATCACTAAAGTTTTAAATCAATAATAAGAAAATACTCAATTAATATAAAAATTTTTGGAAATTATATTCTCGAGTAAATAAATAAATCATTAAATAACAATATTTAGTTTCTGACAAATAGCAAACCCAAACAAATCAATCAAATGCAGATGATGCATGTCTGTCATATAACTGATGATATCATCTGTCGGTTATACAACTAATACCCGACATGTCCAGTAGCTAACCCGGACATTGTCTTTCTGTTGTGCACTAATATCTCAGCATGTTAGCTGGCCGTTAGAGGGAATATGTGCCTTGTCACCATTAGAGGGATTATGTGTCCTATCACCATGCAATCAGAGAGAAAACCACGAACAAGTGGAATTTCACCACCATCCTTGCTCGGGTTATAACCACAAGTAAAATTGCAAGCAAGATAACACCACCGTTCTTGCCAAAGACAATCCAATATGTAAGAGGGATTATACTACCATCCTTGCTATTGACACGTGAGCTGGATAAAACTTCCGTCCTCACCGCGGGAGGGATAAAACCACTATTCTTGCATCCACCCAAGAAACTCAAACCTTAATCCGGAGCAAGTGGAACAACGGCACTGCATCTACCCAGGCAGGTACATCCCAATCCAATTAAATTTCGTTATCAAGTTCATCCACCATCTTACTCCACTTCATTCATAGTCATAATCATCATTAATCATTATCACCTCTTAATATCATAATCACCCTCAACATACCTCACTCGTAATTAATCATCATCATCTCTTAATATCATAATCATCCTCATCAACCTCAATCATCATCAATCATCATCATCACTCAATATCATAATCTATTTTTCTTCCATTCACTATCTCGACTCATTCCTAACTCCTCTATCCTTTATTACATCGGATCTAGACTCATAACAGAGTTTTATGGAAGTTTGAAAAGTAAAAAAATGGTCTAAAAGCATAAGATTCATTCCAATTCCTAAAAAAAATGTTATTAGACCTTAAATAGGGGTTACGGGGGCTTACAAGCTTGCTGAGAATGCCAAACAGTAAAAATAGAGCTTTTATGAAAAGCAGGACTTGTGTGTATGCATGCCTCGTGCATAAGCACAATCTTGTACAATGTCCAGCTCATGCATACGCATGACTTGCCACCCAAATGTAAACACCGGAAAAAATCCTGGCGTGTGCAACCCCTTATGCGTACGCATAACCTCTGGTTTCTGCAAAATGATACGTGAGCATCTTATACCCTTTTCCCCTTTATTTTTATTGTGTTTTTAGTTATATTTTATTAAGTTTTACTATATTTTAGTGCAAAATTCATCTTTGGATGCTACTTTGAGTTTTTGTGCTATTTCTATGATTTTAGGTGAATTTTGGGCGAATTTGGCATAATCTTGTTCAGAGACGAAGAAAGGATAGCAAATGCTGTCAATTCTGACCTCCATGCATTCCAATGAGCATATCTTGAGTTATAGAAGTCCAATTGACGCGGTCTCAACGACGTTAGAAAGCTGACTTCCAGATCTTTCCAACGATATATGATAGTTTATACACCTCTTATCCAAAATCACTTCCAAATATGGCGCTAAAAGTCCAAACCTGGCGTTCAACGCCCAAGAAAGAGTAGCCCCCAGCATTGAACGCCCAAAACTGGCGTTCAACGCCAGCCAGGGAGAAAGGATCAGCGAGCTCACCTCCTGAATGGGCGTTCAATGCCTAGAATTGAAGTTGAATACCAGGCATCAGCCCAACATTCACAAAGTGGGCCCCAAAGTAGATTTTAGCAGTCCTTAGTTTATTTTATCACTTTTAAATTTAAATTAACATCTTTTAGGGTTAGTATTTACTATTTAAAGGAGAAGATAACTGATGTTTAGAAGACACTTCTCCCTTGTTTTCGTTTAGAACTCTATTTTCTCTGTAAAGTCTTGAGCAACTAAACTTGCTGGTTAAAGTTATGAGCTCTTTTTATTTCTATGTATTAGCATTATTACTTCTCTATTTTAATATATGTTTGATTCAGTTCTAAGATGTGTTTTCGTTCTTCATCTAAATAAAACTAGGTGGAACGGACGTATGACCCCTTTTTCTACATGAGTTCCTATGATACTCTGATCAAGGTCGCTTGAGCTACAGCTTGAAAACACTCCTCCTAAACTGCAATCTATTTGGGCTAATTAGATTTGTGACATATAATCCAGTTAGTTTTGGGTAATTGAGGTTTCTGTGGAGCTAAACTAGTTTGGTGTCTCTTTAATTTTTCTTTTAAATTTTCAAAAACCTTTTTAACCTCCTTCTTTTTCTTTTATTTTTGAATACTCTCTGAACAAAAACTTCCATCTTTATTCTCAATACTCTATCTCATTTGATATCTTTATTAGAGTTTCTCACAGGGAGCTCTCTATACCTGAGAAGACCTTGAGACAACGTTTACAACAAGCTTAAGCTTGCAGAGTCGGAGGGAATCTCACGGAATCTCTTGAGCAAGAAGCTGAAGAGACCAACATGCCAGCCAATCCAAATGCAGTAGGAGATGCAAAGAAGGTCTTTGGCTCTTACACTGCACCCATATCTGACTTCTATGGGGCAGCATCTCCATCCCTGTCATAGGTGCCAACAATTTCAAGCTTAAGCCTCAACTAGTCACTCTGGTGCAAAAAAATTCTCAGTTTCATGGATGTAAGAACCAGAGTTTTCACGTAAAACCATTTTAATAAAATAATAATTTTTAAGTGCCCGGAGTAAATTCAAAATTTAGAAGTTTTAATTTGAAAATAAAAAGGTGAAATTTGATTTCAATAAATTTTTTTGAGTTGAAAAATGTATCTTTTCGAAAATTTTTTGTAAAAATGCGTACTGGCGCTTAAGCTGGCAGTACCGGCCCTAGTCTGTTCAGTATTGCGTATTTTGAAAAATAAAATTTTGAAAATTGATTTATTATTTTGAAAGGAAAAAAATAATTTAGAATTGAAAATCGGGCACTAATCTTAAAGGTTTTGGCCCAAAGTGGACCAAACGGACCTAAAACGCTAATGGGTTGGACTGGGCCGAAGTTGGGCCAAGCCCAACATATATATGCATCTTTTAATGAGCTTTCAGCTTATTTTACCCCAATTAAGAGAGGGGAGGCGCTGATGAGAAGAGAGAAGAGAGGAGAGGGGTTTCACTATTCACCTCCATCTTTTGGGAGCCATAACTTGAGCTACGGAACTCCGATTGACGAGTCGTTTGCGGCCACGCGAAGCTCTTGTCGAGCTCTTCATTTCTATTTAAGAAAATATGGTAAGAACTCGAAGCTTACACTCCAGTTTCCTGCCCTAACTTTCTGCATTTTTGGGGTTTGGTTTTTTGAGTAAGTTTTGTGGTTTTGGTTATGTTGTTCTATTAGAGCATAAGATTCTAACAAATCCTTATTTTATTTATTTCTGGTGGTATTGGATTGGCTCAATTTCGAAATAAAAAAACAAAGATTTCGCAGGCGAATATTTACTCCTTATCCATTTTATTTTAGATGTAATCTAGGGTTATCCTATGACTCTTCAAAAAAATGAATTGGTTCTTAGTTCGTTCCGCCATCCCTCCCGTCAAATGAATCTTAGGTATTCACGGTTTTCGTCGTTCCCATCGCTTCTCGATTGATGATTAGGTCTGGAATTCTACAAAGGAGCCTCGCAAATACAATTCCAAATTATATATATATATATATATATATATATATATATATATATATATTTCTTTTTTCTTGAATCAACCTTCTCAGTTTTTATTGACTCGGTGCTCTTGATTTGTTTATTTTGGGAATATATATATCTATATATGGATTTAGTTAATGTTGATGCTTTATTACACTTCCCCTTTTTATGAGATAACCATAAGACCTTTACATATTCGAATTCTATATCATTGATATATCTTTTTTCTTTCTTTCACCCTTCATTTTTATCTGTATATTCTTATTGCTTTACAACTTATAATCAGATTCGTTTTTTTTTTTATCCAATATCTCAGTTGTTATAATTCTACTACCAAAATATGATATCTTGATTTTATTTCGATTTTTAGATTAATTCTTTAAATCCAGATAATGCGAAGCGATGAGTTGGTTAGTACTTAGTTATTAATGAATTCATCCTATAAGTCATTTATTTTGTTGTCGAACTCTAACCACTCTAAAAAATCAACGAGTCACACACTAAGCATAGCAATTATATTTATATAAAAAAATTAATTGATATTTTTTATTCAATCTTATAAAATTTTGAAAATTATCATTTTTTTGTTTTACTGAAACAAGGAACCTTAAAGAAAAAGAAAAGGAGAATTGGATTATTCTTTGTTTACAAATATCCAAACTTTGATCCCTAATACGCCATAAATAGTTCGAACTGTATAGGACAATAATCAATTTTAGCTCGAATGGTTTGTAGAGGAACTCTACCCTCTCTGATCCATTCGACACGTGCAATTTCTTTTCCGTCGATACGTCCCGCAATTTGTACTTGAATTCCTTTTGTCCCCGCCTGTTCAGTTAATTCAATAGCTTTTTTCATTGCTTTACGAAACGAAACTCTATTCCTTAATTGCCCGGCTATAAATTCTGCAAGAATATTAGGATGTCCATAAGGGTTTGCAATTCTTGTAATAGCAATGTTTAGTTTTCGGTTCACACAATTGAGTTTTTTTTGTAAATTCATCTGTAACTCTTTTATTCTTCCAGGCTTACCCTCAATTAATAACTTTGGAAATCCCATAGAGATTATGACTTGAATCAAATCAATTCTTTTTTTAATCTTTATCCCTGCTATTCCCTCGATACCAGAAGATATTCTTATATTTATTTTTATATAATTCTTGATATAATCTCGTATTTTTTTATCTTCTTGTAGATTTTATGAATAATTGATTGGTTGTGCAAACCAAAGAGAATCATGACTTTGAGTTGTACCAAGTCGGAAACCAAGCAGATTTATTTTTTGTCCCATAATTCTCCACTACTTTACATAAAATGATATGCCCTAGTTGTGCACTTTGTTTTTTTATATCCATTAGGCTTTTTATTTAAAAACATAATATAGCATCCCCTTTTGACTTAATTTGCTTCTGCAGAATAAACGCAAAAACTGGAAAAAGATACTCAATTCAATAAAACGTAAATTATAGTATCATAACCATTTCTTTATCCACATCCACAAATCTCATTTATTCCTATTCATGTTTTGTGTTGTGAACAGACATTTCTATTTATATAATTTTCATTTTTTATTTTCTAATATATAAATATTCTAATTGATCGAATTTGTTTGACCTAAAGATGATTCTAGTTTCTACTTTATCATAAGTAAGGTTATGCTTTTACTAAATAAAAAAAGAAACATTTCTTATTTTTCAAATCGATTTTTCTTTTC
>NC_092050.1:37171406-37253036 GCF_003086295.3 Arachis hypogaea
AAGAAGAAGAAATATGGAGAGGGAGAGGGAGATGTAGTTTCGGCCAAGAGGAGTGTAGAGGGATGTGTTGTGTGAATTTGATGAAGAATGGAGGTCTTTATATAGGGAAGGGAGGGGGAATTTTCGGCCATATGGGTGGATTTGGGTGGGAAATTGGTTTTGAATTTTTGAAGGTAGGTAGAGTTTATGAGGTAGGTTTATGAGGAAGAGTGGATGGATGTGAGTGGTGAAGAGGTGATGGGGAAGAGAGTTTGAGGTGATTGGTGAAGGGTTTTTGGGAAGAGTGTTTTGGGGTTGTGTGAAAGAGAGTGGTGAGAAGAAGTGAGTGGAGGTAGCTAGGGATCCTGTGGGGTCCACAGATCCTGAGTGGATCCTGTGGGGTCCACAGATCCTGAGGTGTTCAAGGATTTACATCCCTGCACCCATTAGGCATGTAAAAATGCCTTTGCACACAACTCTGGGCGTTCAGCGCCAGGTTGGTGGCCATTTTGGGCGTTCAACGCCCATTTGTGTGCCATTTCTGGCGTTGAACACCAGAACCATGCCTGTTCTGGCGTTCAGCGCCCAGAAGCTGCCCATTTTGGGCGTTCAGCGCCAGCATCATGCTCTGTTCTGGCGCTGAACGCCAGACAGATGCTCCTCCAGGGTGTGATTTTTCTTCTGCTGTTTTTGATTCCGTTTTCAATTTTTATATTTATTTTGTGACTCCACATGATCTTGAACCTATAAAGACATATAACTAAGGAAAATATAGTTAGATAAATAAAAATTGGGTTGCCTCCCAACAAGCGCTTCTTTAATGTCAATAGCTTGACAGTGGGCTCTCATGGAGCCTCACAGATGTGCAGAGCTTTGTTGAAACTCTCCAACACCAAACTTAGAGTTTGGATATGGGAGTTCAACACCAAACTTAGAGTTTGGTTGTGGCCTCCCAACACCAAACTTAGAGTTTGACTATGGGGGCTCTGGTTGACTCTGCTTTGAGAGAAGCTTTTTCTGCTTCCTCTCCATGGTTGCAGAGGGGGATCCTTGAGTTTTGAACACAAGGGAGTTCTCATTCTATTGAAGGACTATTTCACCTCTGTCAACATCAATCACAGCTCTTGCTGTGGCCAGGAAAGGTCTTCCTAGGATGATGGATTCATCCTCTTCCTTTCCAGTATCCAGGACTATGAAATCAGCAGGGATGTAAAGGCCTTCAACCTTTACTAACACGTCCTTTACTTGTCCATAAGCCTGTTTTCTTGAACTGTCTACCATCTCTATTGAGATTTTAGCAACTTGCACCCCATAGATTCCCAGTTTCTCTATTACAGAGAGGGGCATGAGGTTTATTCCTGAACCAAGGTCACACAGAGCCTTAAAGATCATGGTGCCTATGGTGCAGGGTATTATGAACTTTCCAGGATCCTGTCTCTTCTGAGGCAATGTCAGTTGATCCAGATCACTTAGTTCATTGATGAACAAGGGAGGTTCAACTTCCCAAGAATCAATGCCAAATAATTTGGCATTCAGCTCCATGATTGCACCAAGAAACTTGGTAGTTTGTTCTTCAGTAACATCCTCATTCTCTTCAGAAGAGGAATACTCATCAGAGCTCATGAAGGGCATAAGGAGGTTCAATGGAATCTCTATGGTCTCTATATGAGCCTCAGAGTCCTTTTGTTCCTCATAGGGAAGCTCCTTATTGATCACTGGACGTCCCAGGAGGTCTTCCTCCTTGGGATTCACATCCTCCACTCCCCTTGTAGGTTCGGCCATGGTGCTTATGTCGATGGCCTTGCACTCTCCTTTTGGGTTATCTTCTGTATTGCTTGGGAGAGTACTGGGAGGGATTTCAGTGATCCTTTTACTCAGCTGGCCCACTTGTGCTTCCAAATTTCTAATGGAAGACCTTGTTTCATTCATGAAGCTCACAGTGGCCTTGGATAGATCAGAGACTAGATTTGCTAAATTAGAAGCATTTTGTTCAGAGTTCTCTGTCTGTTGCCGAGTAGATGATGGAAAAGGTTTATTATTGTTAAACCTGTTTCTTCCACCATTATTAAAGCCTTGTTGAGGCTTTTGATCCTTCCATGAGAAATTTGGATGATTTCTCCATGATGAGTTATAGGTGTTTCCATAAGGTTCACCTAAGTAATTTACCTCTGCTATTGCAGGGTTCTCAGGATCATAAGCTTCTTCTGCATAAGAAGCCTCTTGAGTACTGTTGGATGCAGCTTGCGTTCCATGCAGACTCTGAGAGATCATATTGACTTGCTGAGTCAATATTTTATTCTGAGCCAATATGGCATTCAGAGTATCAACTTCAAGAACTCCCTTCTTTATAGGTGTCCCATTACTCACAGGATTCCTTTCAGAAGTGTACATGAACTGGTTATTAGCAACCATGTCAATGAGTTCTTGAGCTTCTGCAGGCGTTTTCTTTAGGTGAATGGATCCACCTGCAGAAGTGTCCAGTGACATTTTTGATAGCTCAGATAAACCATCATAGAATATATCCAGGATGGTCCATTCTGAAAGCATGTCAGAAGGACACTTTTTGGTCAACTGTTTGTATCTTTCCCAAGCTTCATAGAGGGATTCACCTTCTTTCTGTCTGAAGGTTTGAACATCAGCTCTAAGCTTGCTCAGCTTTTGAGGAGAAAAGTACTTGGCTAAGAAAGCCGTGACCAGCTTATCCCAAGAGTTCAGGTTATCTTTGGGTTGAGAATCCAACTATAATCTAGCTCTGTCTCTTACAGCAAAAGGGAAAAGCATGAGCCTGTAGACTTCAGGATATACTCCATTAGGCTTAACAGTATCACATATATGCAAGAATTCAGTTAAGAACTGAAAAGGATCTTCAGATGGAAGTCCATGAAACTTGCAGTTCTGCTGCATCAGAGAAACTAATTGAGGTTTCAGCTCAAAGTTGTTTGCTCCAATGGCAGGAATGGAGATGCTTCTTCCATGTAAATTGGAATTAGGTGCATTAAAGTCACCAAGCATCTTCCTTATATTATTATTATTTTTGGCTGCCATCTCCTCTTCCTGTTCGAAAATTTCTGAAAGGTTATCTCTGGATTGTTGTATTTTAGCTTCTCTTAGTTTCCTTTTCAGGGTCCTTTCAGGTTCTGGATCTGCTTCCACAAGAATGTTCTTATCCTTGCTCCTGCTCATATGACAAAGAAGAAGGCACAAAAAAATAATAATAATAGAGATCCTTTATACCACAGTATAGGGATCCTTGTGTGAGTAGAAGAAAAGAGGGAGACAAAGAGTGTGATGTAAAGAAAGAAACACAACTGTGAGGATGGCAGAGATGTAAGATGAGATGTTAGTAGATGAATAAATAAATAGAATAAGATGGGAGAGGGAGAATTTTCGAAAAATATTTTTGAAAAAGAGTTAGTGATTTTCGAAAATGGTTTTTTGAAAAATGTTAGTATTTTTCGAAAATTTTTTTAAAATCAAAAATAAAAATAAGAATAATTAGTTAATTAAAAAGAAATTTTTGAAAAAGAGGGAAGATATTTTCGAAAATTAGAGAGAGAGAGTTAGTTAGGTGGTTTTGAAAAGTTAAGAAACAAACAAAAGTTAGTTAGTTAGTTGAAACAAATTTTGAAAAGATAAGAAGTTAGGAAGTTAGAGAAGATATTTTGAAATCAAATTTTTTTTGAAAAAGATAAGAAGATATTTTTGAAAAGATATGATTGAAATTGTTTTTGAAAAAGATTTGATTTTTAAAATCACAATTAATGACTTGATTCATAAGAAATCACAAGATATGATTCTAGAACTCAAAGTTTGAATCTTTCTTAACAAGCAAGTAACAAACTTGAAATTTTTGAATCAAAACATTAATTGTTATTGTTATTTTCGAAAATTTGGTATAAAAATAAGAAAAAAATTTTTGAAAAATATTTTTTTCAAATTTTCGAAAATAACTAAGAATTTTGAAAAAGATTTGATTTTTGAAAAAGATTTTGAAAAAGATAAGATTTTCAAATTGAAAATTTGATTTGACTCATGAGAAACAATTTGATTTTAAAAATTTTTGAAAAAGTCAATCCAAATTTTCGAATTTGATGAGAGAAAAAGGGAAAGATATTTTTTGATTTTTGAATTTTTATGATGAGAGAGAAAAATAACAAAAAGACTCAATGCATGAAAATTTTGAATCAAAACCATGAATGCATGCATGAATGATATGAATGTCAAGATGAACACCAAGAACACTTTGAATGTCAAGATGAACATCAAGAACATATTTTTGAAAAATTTTTTATGCAAAGAAAACATGTAAGACACCAAACTTAGAAATCTTTCATGTTTAGACTCTAAGAAATGAAAAATGCACATGTAAAATAAGAAAAGACACAAAACATGAAATCATCAAGATCAAACAAGAAGACTTACCAAGAACAACTTGAAGATCATGAAGAACACTATGAATGTATGAAATTTTCGAAAAATGCAAGATGCACATGCAAATTGACACCAAACTTATAACATGACTCAAGACTCAAACAAGAACACAAAAATATTTTTGATTTTTATGATTTTCTAATTTTTTTGCATTTTTTTTCGAAAATTAATTGAAAAAGGAAAATAAGGATTCCAAAATTTTTAATATGAGTTCCAGGAATCTTGCATTCTTAGTCTAAAGCTTCAGTCCAGGAATTAGACATGACTCACTAGCCAGCCAAGCTTTCAATGAAAGCTCCGGTCCAAAACACTAGACATGGCCAATGGCCAGCCAAGCTTCAGCATGTAATTCAGACATGACACGCCTGACATACTCATTCCCAAAGGAATTAGACATGGCTTTACAGCCAGCCAGGCTTCAACATGCTTCATGAAACACTAGAATTCATTCTTAAAAATTTTGAATAAATTTTTGAAAACATTTTTATATTATTTTTTTTTCGAAAACAAAAGAAAAATTTTTGAAAGATTTTTGAAAAATTTTTGAAAATAAAACAAAAAGAAAATTACCTAATCTGAGCAACAAGATGAACCGTCAGTTGTCCAAACTCGAACAATCCCCGGCAACGGCGCCAAAAACTTGGTGCACGAAATTGTGATGTCCAGGCTCGAACAATCCCTGGCAATGTGAGCAACTTGGTACGCGTAATCGTGATTACACTTTAATTATGTAAAATTCATGGTTCTTTCTTTCCCTGGCAATGGCGCCAAGAACATGGTGCCAATACCATGGTTCACAACTTCGATACAACTAACCAGCAAGTGTACTGGGTCGTCCAAGTAATACCTTACGTGATTAAGGGTCGAATCCCACGGAGATTGTTGGTATGAAGCAAACTATGGTCACCTTGCAAATCTCAGTTAGGCAGATATAAATGGATAATGGTGTTTTCGAATTTAATATAATAAAATAGGGATAGAAATACTTATGTAATTCATTGGTAGGAATTTCAGATAAGCGAATGGAGATGCTTTTGTTCCTCTGAACCTCTGCTTTCCTGCTACCTTCATCCAATCAGTCTTACTCCTTTCCATGGCTGGCTTTATGCAAGGGCATCACCGTTGTCAGTGGCTACATCCCCTCCTCTCAGTGAAAAATATGCTCACATGCTCTGTCATAGCACGGCTAATCATCTGTCGGTTCTCGATCATGCTGGAATAGGATTCACCCTCCTTTTGCGTCTGTCACTAACGCCCAGCAATCGCGAGTTTGAAGCTCGTCACAGTCATTCAATCATTGAATCCTACTCGGAATACCACAGACAAGGTTTAGACTTTCCGGATTCTCTTGAATGCCGCCATCATTCTAGCTTACGCCACGAAGATTCTGGTTAGGAGATCTAAGAGATACTCATTCTAGCTTATTTCATGTAGAACGGAAGTGTTTGTCAGGCACGTGTTCATAGGGGAGAAAGGTGATGAGCGTCACACATAATCATCACCTTCATCACGTTCTTGGGTGCGAATGGATATCTTAGAAGCGAAATAAGATGAATTGAATAGAAAACAGTAGTACTTTGCATTAATCTTTGAGGAACAGCAGAGCTCCACACCTTAATCTATGGAGTGTAGAAACTCTACCATTGAAAATACATAAGTGAAGGTCCAGGCATGGCCGAGATGGCCAGCCCTCAAATGTGGTCTAAGATAGCATACAACTGATCAAAGATGTCTAATACAATAGTAAGAGGTCCTATTTATAATAAACTAGCTACTAGGGTTTACAGAAGTAAGTAATTGATGCATAAATCCACTTCCGGGGCCCACTTGGTATGTGCTTGGGCTGAGCTTGAGTATTGCACGTGTAGAGGTCCTTCTTGGAGTTGAACGCCAGCTTTTGTGCCAGTTTGGGCGTTCAACTCTGGTTTTGGCTCCTTTTCTGGCGCTAGACGCCAGATTTGGGTAGAGAGCTGGCGTTGAACGCCAGTTTATGTCGTCTATTCTTGGCCAAAGTATGGACTATTATATATTTCTGGAAAGCCCTGGATGTCTACTTTCCAACGCAATTAGAAGCGCGCCATTTCGAGTTCTGTAGATCCAGAAAATCCATTTTGAGTGCAGGGAGGTCAGAATCCAACAGCATCAGCAGTCCTTCTTCAACCTCTAAATCTGATTTCTGCTCAAGTCCCTCAATTTCAGCCAGAAAATACCTGAAATCACAGAAAAATACACAAACTCATAGTAAAGTCCATAAATGTGAATTTAACATAAAAACTAATGAAAACATCCCTAAAAGTAACTAGATCCTACTAAAAACATACTAAAAACAATGTCAAAAAGTGTATAAATTATCCGCTCATCAGTCGTCGCTGTTCCAGCGCCGCTGTCGTCGTTGCGGTGGTCGGGAAGGGGACACGAGTGGGAGAGAGAAAACAGGGATGTTGTCGCCGCGAGTGTCGTTGCCGGAGGACAAGGGAACCGCGCCGCCGTACCTAGCCGCCGGAAAATGTCGCTGCTGTCGCCAACGACCACTGCCGGTAAGGGTTTTAAGTTTGGTTTTTGTACTTTTGGGGTTCCGGCAAGATTTTTGATGTTGCGTGGTTGTTACAGTCACCATCGCCGGGGTTTTTGCTCGCCGCTGTCACTTGGGGTTATTGTCGGAGCTGCTGCCGGGCCGATTCGGAGTCACGGCTATTTCATTTTGTTATTACCGTAAGAGTTTATGTTTCGAAAATCCCTGCATTAGTATTCTGTTATATTTGGTTATAAACTCTGAAGTTTTGGTAACATAAAGTCGAGTCCTGATTATTATATGTTGTGATTAGGGTCGTTATGGTTTTTGAGAAAGTGGGTTGGAGCTGAGGTTGCAGCTGCCGCAACTGCGGGCCGAGAGAAAACGAGTTGTGATGCATTTTAGAGTTTTCAAGTTTTGACAATCGAGGTAGGGGCTTTTTCTAAAAAATCTATTTTATAATTTGGAATTGTTTTAAATGGATATTGATGAGAGAATTACACCTTTTTAGTGATTGTATAAGTCTTATGTATTGTCTGGCTGTGTTCGATAATTATAATTGTTGTTCGATTTAATTATTGACTGATTTTGCTAAACCGGTAGTTGCTGAATTAATTCTTTAAAGTTTTGAAAATGAGTTTGATTCTTAGAAATTGATTTGATTTTGAATCGGTTTCTTTGAGATATGAATTATTGTAATCAGCTTTATTTTTGAACTGATTTGGTCTTGAACCAGTTGGAAAGGATTGCAGAATGGTTTGGTTGGGAACCGAAAAGGGTGGCAAAGTCCAAGTTTTAGGGGAGGTGTTGTCGAAATTCCTATAAAAATCTGAGACTTTGTTTGAAAAGGTTATTTCAAAAGGTTTAGATTTGGGAAATTGTATCATTTGATTTATTAATAAAATATTTATGTTTTCGAGTTTAATTTATTTAAGAAAACTATATGTCTCGAGTTCGATTTATTTAGAAAAGAATTACTTTCTGATTTTAAATCACTGAAGAAAAGTATTATGTTCTAATATCGATTTTAAATATAAAAAGGAATTATGTTTTTAATTGGACTTAAGGATTTCTTTCAGATGAGCTTTTAGTGATTTTAAAGGAAACTGGACTTTGATTGAATAATTGCGTTTGTGACGTTTTGGAAGGAGTCAGAGAATTGGTTTTTGAGAGTGAACCTGAAATGTGGTTTCGATTTAAATGGATTGGTTTCGTTTTAAGTGAATTGGTTTTGAATTGAGTTTGGAACTTGCGGTTTATATGATTCGGTTTTAAAATAAATTCTATTATATTTACTCAAATCAAAGAGCTATGATTTTTAAGGGTTTTTAATAAATTTGAGGAATTGAGATAGGTTGTACTCCCCTAAAGTTTTGAGACTCTGCTGTGAAATTTCATTACTAAATCCTGATTTAACATGAATGATTTTGATGACTATTGCAAGAGATCTACAATTGATATGATGTTAAAGTTTTTTTGGAGTTTTGGAGAATATTACCAAGGAAATGGTTTTTTGGTTTTAAAGGAAATTGATTTGAGAAGTTGGAAACTGATGATGAGTTTTGGAACTTGGAAAAGGATGATGGACTTATTGAAAGTGTGCCAGGCACTATATCCTTGGAACGATAGTGTGCAAGGCACTATATCTCTGGGTTGAATTATGATGGATAACCTTTTCTGCCGCAAGAGTGTGCCAGGCACTATATCCTCGGAATTATGTATGCAAGTGTGCTAGGCACTATATCCTCGGAATGATACAAAAGCATGTCAGGTGCTATATCCTCGGACGTGGTAGAAAAGCGACATCAGAAAGGATGTGTCGGGTTGGCATTTATGGACCGATATGTGATATCATGAGCCAATAGGATAGACATTCATTATATGCATCTATGTGACATTGTTTGGGTGTGCAACTTGTAACTGGTTGCCTATGTGAATAATTATTTTTAACTGCTAATTGACATACTTGATGTAGCTGATTTGTTTGTGTTTGAATCTTTCTACTTGTGTTTGTAACTGAAATTGGTTGAATTGTGGTGATTTTGGATGTTGATTGAGTTATTTGGGCCTAAGGCCGTGATTGATTATGTGATGGGCCAGAGGCCGTGATTGGTTTGAGTTTCTGGTTTAGTAAAGTATAAAAAATCAAACTGGTTCAATATAGACTTAATGTAACACCCTAACTATCAAAATATCACGCTTCTGGCAGCGCTACTCTGATAGCTCGGGTATTACGGCGACACTTAAAATATTTAATACTAAAATATGAGCCTATTTAAAATGAAACATAAATCCATACTTACAACCATATACATACATATACATAGATTTAACTTACAAGCTTTACATAACACAAATCCTATCCCTCTTACAAATTGTGAAAGATAAAGGCGAGGGAATAGTGAATAATAGCTAAAGCAATACAAAACATCGCGACAACAATAACTAGGTAAATTCTTCATGACTTCTGCATCCATATCTTGAAAGGAAAAATCTGTAGGGGGTGAGAACTTCATCCTCGAAAGGGTTCTCAATAGAGGGTTTTGAGAATTGTTATAAGAAGATATTTTAACGAAAACTGTTTTAAAAGCTCAGTAGTCATCGTTGTCTTATGAATTATTCAAACATTGACATGTAATTAAATCCGGAATTCCAACACCCATATCTTAATTTCGTAAAAGTTCCATTCTTTATAAATAGACATAATATTCAATGTAAATACCAAGGGATCAATCAACCCAAACTCACCCATCACGGCCTCTAGTCCAATATACAATTAAATCTTGGCCTCCAGCCCAATATACAATTAAATCTCGGCCTCCGGCCCAACAAAACTCATCACCACCATCATCAACCCACCACCAATACTTAAAACAGAAATCAATCACAAGCACAAACAAATACAAGGAAAACACACTTAAAGAGCAGTTACAGAAAATATCACAGATACCAGTTAAGCAGAACTTATCAGGTAGGCAAACCAAAACAATATAAGCACACCCAAACAATGGCAAACAAATGCAATATGATGCATGCCTGTGCTACTGGCCGTGAGCTCACGTGTCAGTTATTTTGCCAGAGCCCGACACATCCGGTAGCTAACCCGGATATCATCCTCTTGAAAACCGGTGGGCGTTACACCACCACGAATCCTACCATTGCGAGCGGCACACCACCACGAACCTCGCAAGATCTTCAATTGGAAAACAACACACACATGTGGGCGGTAAACCACCACGAACCCCACAAAGCATTCACTTTAAAAACTTGTGGGTGGTAAACCACCACGAACCCCACACAATATTCTCTTTAAAAACATGTGGGCGGTACACCACCACGAACCCCACATACATCTCGACACTGGAAAAGCGGTAAACCACCACAAACCTTGCCAGGTCAAAGCTCAAAACAATTTCATTTTTAAACCTCTTTCTTAATATTTCACCAACCTTTTATCAGCAAGTAATACAATAGTACATTCTCAGAAATATTTGATAATAATATAGGAATCTTTTCTTAAGATCCATACCCAAGGTAGTTACCAAAATAACACCGGTAGCCTAATTTCAATTCTGTTTTTAAAATACCAAATGAATTCGGAATTGCACAAACTTTATGTCCAGGCAACCGTCTCGGATTAAGCTTTCTAATAAAATAAAAATCATAATTTTTTGATCAATCTAGCTTCGGGAATAGAAGGAAAACCGTACCTGCTCTGCAATACTTAAAAACCAGAAAAACAGCAGTAGTGTGTCATATTCAATATTCCATATAAAATTCAAATTAATTCAAACCATCTTCAAATTTAATATGGTTAAACTTAACTTATCCAAGTTTTTTTTTCAATTGATTCCAGGTCAACATCATTTTTAATGAAGAAGTTACATAATTTGAAAGTTAGATAGAAAAAATTCAAAATCTGTTTTAGAAATCAAGCAGCTTAGTATCTTTCAACTTGTATAACTTTTACTACAAAATTTCAATTAGGCTAAAGTTTGGTTCGAAAACTCCTAACTTATCTAGAAATAAGTGTGTCTTAGTTACAACCCAATTTCTATTCAATTCTAAGAGTTACAAGCATTGGAAGTTGATGCATAACTTGTTGAAAACTTATTCTTTCAGGCTTTGATCACTAGTTTTCAAAAATTCACAACTCCCAATCCTTAACTCCTAAAATTATGAAATTTTAAAGAAATAAATCAAGTTAATCAAATTTTAAAACAAAATTAATCTCACTCCAAAACTCAGCTCGTAGGAGTCGCAGCAAAACAAACAAGTTGCTGCCTTGTTTGAACTTCTCTGCTGCAGGACAGATTATCAACTTAACTTAAAAATTCGCCATAAATTGTATATTTAACAAAAAATGCCTCAAATTTTTCAGTCCAATTTCCTATATTCCCAAGTTTAATCCAGACTTAGTCCCATGCAATTCCGATCATCACAGAATTAATTATAGCTTTTTAAAGTTTCTGACTTCGTTTAAAAGTAATACAGAAAATCAAATTTCATAATTCAACTTTGAAAAATCATAACTAATTCTCTAGTTAATACGAAACCTTTAAAATTGAATATTGATAACTATACTTGTTGTAGTTTGCTTCGCTTTTACTCTCATATAATTTCAATCACTATTAAGATGCCGGTTCACTTTCAAAGTTGCCGTTTTATTTCAAAACTTCAGATTTTCAACAAGTAGTTTAATATTTCAAAATTCAACCCCTTTTATACTTCTCAAAATCAATTCCAAATCAACTACCAACCAAAATTCATTGCCATCACAATACATCAATAACCAGCTCAACGACAACAATCCACTATAATCAATCAATATCACTAATCAACAATTCAACCAATTTCCATATACTCAATCACTACAACAAATATGGCCTTTAGCAATGCCAAATTTTGCAACGCCTTAAAAATGTTCTCTTAGATAGTTTTAGAGGACGGTTTTTTGTAGTGTTACTGTTGAATTCAATTTTTCATTATTTTATAGCAACAAATTAAAACCGTTCTCTTTGACTATTTTAAAGAACGGTTTTATAACCATTACCATGATTTATTTTTAAGCAACGGTTTTTTATTGTTGTTTAAATAATTATATAAAAAAAATGCATAAAAACCGTTGTCAAAATGCTACACTTTAAAACCGTTCTATTAGATGGTCTTAGACAACGATTTTTACAATGTTGCTGTTGAAGTTCAATTTTTCATTACGTTATAGCAACAAAATAAAACCGTTCTCTTTGACTATTTTAAAGAACGATTTTATAACCATTACAACAATTGCTTATCAAACAACAATTTTCTAATATTATTTAAATAATTATACAAATTAAAAAATACATATAAAATAATTATATTTATTTTATAATTTAAAATATTTATGTATAATTTTTATTATAATTAGTTATTTCATATAAATTGAAATTAAAATTCTGGTGATGGAAAAATAATAAAAAGGTATTTGATTTAATTAGATAAATAATATTTTAAATTTAAACTATACTATATGAAATTTGATTAATATATTTATTTTATAATTTAAATTAAAAATAATTAATTGAACTTAATAATATATTGATAAATAATATTCTTAAATATTTTTAATAGAGCACATTTAATTTTAAAATTATTCTACCCTTCAATGTTATCAAAATATCTATTTATATTTATCTTTATTCTTTTATAAAATTCCTTATTCTTAGCCCTAAATTCCTAAATTGAATAAAAACCCTATTTCCCAAATTTCAATACCCTAACTAAATTCCTAAATTGAATAAAAACCCTATTTCCCAAATTTCAATACCCTAACCGTATTTTATAATGTGTGATTAGTATATTTATTTTATAATTTAAATTAAAAATAATTATTTAAACTCATTAATAAATTGATAGATAAAATTTTATACCTTTTAAAAATAATTTTTATAGTATTATATTTGAATCTTAAATTATTATTCTATCTCAAATATTTTATAAAATTGTTATATTACTCATATGAATTTTACCTTCTCTAAATTCCCAAATAAATTCCTAATTTTACAAATTCCTAACCCTAATCTAATGAAAAACACACACACACACACAGAGCAGAAGAAAGGAAAAGAAAGGAAACGGGAAGCTTGAGGGGGAGACAGAAGAAAAGAAAGAAGGAAAGGGAGACAGGACGAGGGAGAAGAAGAGAGGGGAAGGAACAACGCCATGGAGCTTGGTGCCACTGGTGAGCTGCCGTCGCAGAGAAGAAAGGGAGAGGCGAACGTGACCCACGAAGAAGAGGGAGGAGCCGCCGTCGAGCCATGCCCCGTCGCCGTTGTTCGTGCATCGCCGTTGTCGTTTGCTGAGGGTGAGACGCGAAGAGAAGATGATGACCTGCACCATCACGCCTCACTGCCTTCGTCGAGCCTTCATCACTGTTGCACCTTATTCCCGTTGCCATTAGGGTTTGCTGATGCTGCCATTGAGAGAGCCGCCGCTGGGGGGAGCCGAATACGGAGATCAGGTCACTGTCGATGTGGTCGCAGAAAGGGAGAAATGGATGCGCATGAGAGAGTGATGCAGCAGAGGAGGAGTCGTTCCTCTGCCGCTACTGTTGCCTGAAATCTTGGTTATTGCCGTCGTTCATGGTAAGTTAGTTGTGTCCTAGTTACCAGAACCACTATCTCTGAACCCTATTTACTTTGTAACACTCTTGTATTTGTTTCTGATGTTCCTGGCTCTATTGCATTTTTGGAATCGTCATAGCTGAAGCTTGTCACCGGAGAAGACAAGCCACTGTGCCATCCCCTTAGTTCTAACACCGTCGAGGAGAGGGATGTGTCGCAACTTCTGAATCATGCCATGTCACTAGTTCTCTACGTCCTCATTGCGTCTCAACCTCTGTTTAGGTAACTCTAGTGTCTCATTTTCTATGATTTTACAGTGATTAAAGAGTCAAAGAAAGATATGATGAAAGAGTATGAAAGGGTTGCGCTTCATCTTGATAAAGTTAAGCTGGTTTGTAGTTTACTCTTAAAAGCTTTTCACTGCTATTTGGAACCAAATGCACGATTCTTTTTAAGGATATCATTTTGCTTTTCTAGTTATTTGATTTTAGCTTAACTGATTACAAAGGAATTATTTTGAGAATTTTATGAATGTGCTATTGTTTCAAACTTCAAATTAGAGCAGGTATTGGTATGATACTTCCAAGTACATAGTAAAGGTTATAAATTAGAAACATTTACTTGATAATTTATTAGTCTATCATGTTAAATCTTTCATGTAGATATATGGAATTTCGATATGGATTTGCGCGTACTGATAGGTCTTGCAGAGATTAATTGATGTTCAAAAAGTAAAGGCCTGTGCATCAAAAGATGACCCTTTGGAGTTATGCTCACCTATGACAAAAGTTACTCTTGTGGCTAAGGTAATGCTTTCTCTGCTATAGTCAAATGTTGATGGCTACATGAAAATAAGATACATGAATATAGCATGTTAAAAAAAATTCAGTTATTTTATCCCCAAAAATAAAATGCAGTTAGTATTGATGGTTCACTTTATTTTATTTTGGATATTTTATACCTTTCCTACCATTATGATTTGCAACTTGGTCTGTGCGATGGTTCGCTTTAGTTTTCCTGTGTCTTTGGTATGAACTACAGTGGCTGCAGAATTCCTATGTACCTAATCATCTTGATGTGATATTAAAACCATTATGTACTCCCAAGTCTCTAACATCTCTTTCAATTCATGAAAAGAGGGTTGGGTTAGGTTAGGTATGTTAAATCCTGTCATTTTTAATTGAGAACAAAATAGGTAGACCTTGTTTTGTCAATTAGTTACTTTGTTGATTGATTTTTCTCTCTTTAATGAGATTTTGTTCTAAGCAATGTTAGGGGAAAATAGTTCTGCATCATCATCGATTCCTGCTCTGTAATCCGCTGCTGTTCCGTGCTCTCCTCTCTGCTTGCGTCCGCTACGATGTCCCCCACTTGGTCTGCTGAGGTTCGGTTACGGTGTGTGTTTGGATTAAGCTTATTTTCTATTATTAATCAAAGAGTCATTTAGCTGAATATGTTCTCTCTGTGTAAAAAGTTAAGCATAGAACTTTTGTTATAATTCAATTTAGTTTGAAATTAAAAGAGTCATATAGTTGAACATGTTCTCTCTATGTAAAAAGTTAAGCATAGAAGTTTTGTTTTAATTCAATTTAGTTTGAAATTAAGCTAAGTTGTTTTATTGAGCATAATATTAATGTTAATGGTTGTTTCTTAATTGCTAGTTAGTTTATTTTGTTTCTTAATTGCTAGTTGGTTTAATTGCTAGTTGGTTGATTCTCTCAATGGATGTATTAGTGTTTCACTAAATGAGTATTTAAATTTTGGTAAATATTTAGGGAAAAAATTTGTTTGATGACTCGGCTGAGAACATTCTCGGTGGCAGCAGACTTGGAAACAAATTTTGCGACTCTTCTAAGAGCCAAGTCCTTAGGAGTTCCTCAACAGATAAAGAGAGAGCAAATAATGTTGCTAAAGATCAAAGTTGTGATATGCTTTGTGTTGCATGTTTCTCTTCTATGCTTCTTGTAGTTTGCATTTTGTTTGATGCTAATCAATGTTCTTTTAATTACTTTCACAGTTACATGTTGATTGAGAATGCTACTTGCTGCAGTAGGTTCTTCGTCGGTAACGGCTTAGCTAGTGTCAACGTGTATAGATTTTAAACTTTTAAGTTTTTTGGGTGTGCAAACAATGAATTAATTAATTCTAATTTGGATTTGAATTTAGTTTGGTGCATTTTAAGTTGTAAAATGATGCAAAGCAATGAGTACTACTTTTCTTTATTATGTATATTTTTCTTTAATCAAACTTCAGCGACACAAAAATTTGTCTGTAAATCAAATTTAATGGTAAATGTTCAATTAATTTTTTTAGTGATTTGATTCAAATAGTTAAACTTATTTATCGACACTAAATTTAAATAGTTGGAACTAATTTCAATGCAACATGAGAAAACTATTGTAAATAAAGAATTATATAATTACAAAAAACCGTTGTGAAAAGTCACAAAAGACAATGGTGTTAAAACCGTTGTCAAAGACAACTACAAAATGGCATGGAATTAAAACCGTTGCAAAAAGAAACACCAAAGGCAACGCTTTTAAACCGTTGTCTTTGTGAATAACAAAACTATAACAACTTAAAACCGTTGCCTATCCAGTTATGGTTTTAAACCGTTACGTCATAAAAGACAATGGTTTTAAACCGTTGTCTATTCAGTAATGGTTCTAAACCGTTCTTTAAAAATTGTTGTCAAAACCGTTATCTATGCTTGTAACTATGGCAACGGTTTTTTAGTTGCCGTTGCCTTAGATAAAAAACCATTACCTTTGAGCATTGGTAACGGCCGCATATACCACAGGTGAAAAACTGTTGTCAAAGCGTTGCCTAAAGTTTTAGGAACGGTTTTCCGATCTATGGAAACGGTTTTTGACCGTTGCGAAAACCCTTATTTGTTGTAGTGAATTAAGATCCACAATCTCCAGCCACCTCAATCACCTCAATCAAGCAAACAATTTCGTTATACAAAATAATTCAATTCAATCCATAATATTTACGTAATCATAGAGTAAATATATTTTTTGTTTTAATATCAATTTATAACAACTCTTGAAAGAAAAATAAGTTTAAGAAAAATGCCCCTACCTCGATTGCGATTTATCCACATGACAGAAACTCTTTTTCTCACAGTCCACAACAACACAGCCTTAACCACAGTTCCTTACTGCTTCAGCAACAACAGCCATAACTTTAAATGCGATACGAAATAACCAAAACTCACCCTAAAGCAATAACGCCACAAATTCCTCAATAACGTAGAGCAAAAAAGCGACTAAACCAGTTTTTGGAGTAAAGAAACTTACTGAAATCGAGGCTAAGTGGGGAAACGAAACTGCAGCGGCTCCGAAGAGCTCCAGCAGCGATCAAAACTCCAGTGACGGTGGCTGTAACAACATGCAATGACAATAAAGCTCCCGAAATATCAAAAGGATGCCGGCAGCATTTCCGACAATGGAAGCGACGTATCTCGGCGGCGAAGGCTCGACCATCCATTACCCGCAACGGCGACGCAGCGTACGACGGTGACTCGGCAGATCGGTGGTGAGGGGAACCAACCCAGTCTCGGATCTCTCTCTCTCTCTCACGCATCTCTCCTCCGCGACAGCGCAGTTGGCGGCGACAAGGACGAACGGCGGCGCGAGCAGCAGTACGCCATGGCGGCAGCGAGCTTTTCCTTCCCCAGTGCCTTCCCTCTCTCTCGGGTCTCCCTTCCCCGTTTTCCTCTTTCTTTCTTCTTTTCTTTCTTTCATTTCACAGGACCGTGCATGTGTGTTGGTGAGGAAGAGGGTGAGCTGAGTGTTGTTTAGTTAGGGTGAGGGTTTGGGTTAGGAAATTTTAATAAAATATGGATAATAATGTAATTTTATAAGATAAAGAAAAGATAGAATAATAATTAAGAAAACCAATTTAAATATAAAATATTTATCTTTGAAAATACCTTTTTAATTACTAATTTGTAATTTATTTTCAATTAAATAATAATTTAATAAAAATTGGAGATAAGTAAATTAATTCTTCTTTATTTACAAAATAAGGTTAAAAATCTAAATATTTAAAATTAAAGCATATAAAGCATTCGCTATTTTTCAATTATAAGAATTGTAAATAATAAATAAGGATTTACTTAACTTATATCTAAAAATCTCTAAAAATATCATTTTAAATAAATATAATAGATCATAAATAATTTATTAATAACTTTTCAAAATTTGGGGTCTTACATCCTACCCCACTTATAAAAATTTTCGTCCTCGAAAATTAACTTAATACGCAAAATACTAAAATAGTTTTGAATACTTTACTTTTGTATACTTTAGAAAAGCAGGGGTCTTGGCATATATATAATCTTCCAAATACATGCCCTATAACTTGAATATATACATATAAGGAAGAAAATGTGAGGTACAAGGCAGGAGATACAAGATAGGCTCATTGTAAAAAGGTTATATGGTTTCGAGACTTTGCAAAAACTTGAAGGAACAAAATAGAGTGTAAATCAAGAAAGGTGTTCACAAAGAAAAGCGGTAGTTAATGTGGTAAAAGGCTACAAAGCATGCTGGTATTAAGACGATGGATATAACGTTCTATCGCAGATCTCGTATCCACTTCAGAACTTCAACTTCCAACTCCATCCAGACGCATCTCCACCATTACCAACCACACTATATCAAATAACTCGTCCGAGAGTTCTCGACCTCTTCACTCCCTTCGTACTCCCGCTACCAGTCACAAGTCTAACATGCGCAAAACTCTTTCGCACGAAAACTAAAACTCCACAGCTTCCCGTGATATTGCGCACTTAGAAAAAACTTCACCTTTCCACGTTCATGAACCACGTCTTAAAGAACTAACGCATCGCTTACTATACTTAAGGTTCGCACTTGACATTAAAACAAATCTCGAGTTTACTCAGAAGGATACTAGACCTCAGAAAAGAAGGACAAGTGACAAGGACAACACTCTTAAGGATTTGAAGAGCTGCTGAGATCACAAGTAAACAAGGATATACAAGCAATGAAGAATGTTAGGACGAAAATCAAATCACAAGTCTAGAAAAGGATTTCGAATCAAGGGAATTCAACATGAACATTAAGAAGAAAGCAATGCAATAGTTTGAAATAAAATTAAGTCGAGTAAAAAAAGTATGAGATCGTAGGAGAAGAATAACTAAAGCCATGATAATGCTTGCAAAGTTTTAAATGTATGATTATAAATGCCTTCGAATACATTATTCATGAAGAAGGAAAACTTTAAGGAAATCATTAACATTCCAGAAGAAAAGTACGCAACAAACATTTTACAAAAATAATAGTAAAAACATAAATGTTATGTTGTTTTAGAACAAATTCAAGTCGAAATAGAGTATGCAACATTTGAAAATAGAAACTAGTTTGGTTGAGAGAAAAACATTTTTCTCGAATATCTTAAAAGGTATTTAGGTGCATAACCAAACAAAAACATGCATAAAAACTTTGGGAGGCAATTAAGTTTCATGTTGAGAAGAAAACCCGAGATAAAGTTTTGGCCGAAAGAGGAATAGAGGATGCATTACAAACAGACAGGTTTTGAACTACATAAGGGAGCTTTCAAAGCATGTGCTTGATGCACCACTATTTCGTGGTACATCTTGTGCTTAATTGAGTGAATTTTATCCACTAAACTCACACTTATTCATATAATTCGCATGGTTTTACATTTTCCTTCCTACTTTTGTACTATGATTGAAAACATGCTTCTTTGGCCTTAAATTTGCTATGTTTAATCCTCTCTTATCACCATTCGATGTCGTGATATGTGTGTTAAGTGATTTCAGGGTTTATAGGGTAGGAATGGCTTAGAGGATGGAAAGGAAGCATGCAAAAGTGGAAGGAATACAAGAAGCTGAAGGAACTGAAAAGCTGTCAGGCCTGACCTCTTGGCACTCAATCGATCATAACTTGAGCTACAGAGGTCCAAATGAGGCAGTTCTAGTTGTGTTGGAAAGCTAACATCCGGGACTTTGCAACGATATATAATTTGCCATAGTTACCCTGAAGATCGGTGATGCGCACGCGTAGATCACGCGCACGCGTGACCTGGAGAAAATTCAATCCACGCGTACGCGTGGATGACGCGTACGCGTGACTTTGCCGCGTGCTGGACGTATCAAAAATCGCTGGGGGCAATTTCTGGACTGTTTTTTACCCAGTTTTCGGTCCAGAAAATACAGATTAGAGGCTATAAAGTGGGAGAATCTATTCATTCATTAACACAACTTTCATATACATAGTTTTAGGTTTTTAGATATAGCTTTTAGAGAGAGAGGCTCTCTCCTCTCTCTAGGATTTCCTAGTTTTATGCTTTTGAGTTGGATATTACATTACAAAGAGTTACTGCCTCCGTGAAGTCTTTATCATTCTAGTTTGTTTTCTTTTTTCCTTACTCTTTCATATCCTTAATCTTTATTCAGAGTTATAATTGGATTGTTTTTAGAATTTATTAATGCAAAAGATACTTTTCTATTTAATTTTTTTATCCGTTGATTATTCTCACTTCCATTCCAAGTAATTTGATTATCATGTCTATTTTCTACTCCATTCTCCCAACAACGAAGATGGTATCCATGTTGATGTAGTAGACTCCCAACTTGACATGGGGGTTGATTAAAAGGAGACACTTGAGTTGGAATGCTTAAGTGATTAGTTAAATTGGAAGTTGTTGGCTAATTCTCTATTTACTAATGCTAGTCCTTCCCAATGGAGAGGATTAGGATTTACGAATAAGAGTTAGCTCAATCCCTTGACTTTTCTTTATTTAGTAAGGGTTAACTAAGTGAAAATAACAACCTTTTGACACTACACTTGAGAAAATCCAACAAGGATAGAAATTCCAATTAATCATCCTCCCAGTCAAGGCTTTTTATTTTAATTACATAAATCTCTTGTTAATTGCTTTAATTTATAATTATTTATTTTCCCATTCCTCATTCCAAAATTTCTCAGAAAACTCATAACCAATAATAAATACACCTCCCTGCAATTCCTTGAGAGACGACCCGAGGTTTAAATACTTCGGTTATTACTTTATAGGGGTTTTGTTACTTGTGACAACCAAACTTTGTACGAAAGGATTCTTTGCTGGTTTAGAAACTATACTTGCAACAAGAATTTATTTGTGAAATTCTTTACTAACAGAAAATCCGATTCGTCAAAATGGCGCCGTTACCGGGGAATTGCAAATGTGTGCCTTATTATTGGTTATTGTAAATATTTGCTTTTTAGGAGTTTATTTTCATTAATTTTTATTAGTTTTTATTTTCTTTAGCTACTATGAATTCTCACCCCTTTGGTTTCAAGTTTGGTTCCAATGTTGTTGTAAGAAATGGAAGCTATAATGAGAACAGGTATCAAGGTTGGAAGAATCAAAGATGGGAGGAGCCACAAGGATTTGATCAACCCTCTTGGCAACAACCGCCTCCAATGCGCTATAACCAACAACCATTCTATGATGCCTACCAAGATAATAGTTATGGTGGACCCTTTCCTGACAACCAACCTCCACCCAATTACTATGGTCAAGAGCCATTCTGAGGTGCGTACCAAGATGATAGATATGGTAGACCCCCTTATAGTTACCAACAAGCCCCACCCTATGCTTATGAACCACCTCCACAATATACCTTTGAACCACCATACTCATAAGCCTCCTACTACCAAACACCCTCGCATGATCATAACTATTATCCACCATATCAAGCACCTTATGAGTCATATGAACCATATATGGGACCACCCCAATTCCAACTCAATTACTCCCAAGGACCACCACCTCCATATACACCATGTCCATATCCATCAATCCAAGAGTCTTATGATCCTACTTATGATATCCAAGCAGAACAAGAGTCAAGTAATTGTCTCAAGGAAACAGTGGATCAATTTCAAGCAACCCTTCGTCAATTGGACCGAGCGGTAAGTCGAATAGCACCCGAAATTTTCATGGCTAAAGAATCTCAACTTGAGAACAAGGAATTGAAGTGTGTTGTGCAACAAGTGGAAAAGATGGAGAGTGATGAACCACCACATCCTTATTATGATGAACCAACCTCTTATCATGAACCCTTCCTCCCAAGTAATGCACCCTCATATCCACCCCAATCTTCAATGAATGAAACCATTGGTGTACTTCTTCAAGGGCAAGAAGAGATGGAAAAGAAGATACTAGAATTCGCGGCTGCCTTGACCAAGGTAGTAAACCAATTAGCTTCCCAACATTTGAACACTCAAACTCCATGGCTACATGTGGAGAATCTAAAGAAGAGCGTAGCATGAAGGAGACACTAGAAATTTCGGTGGAGAATGAGGAACGTGGCTTTGTATTGGAACAAGTGGAGGAAGCCATAATAATTGTAGAGGAAGAAGTGGTTGAAGATTTAGGAGATGCTGAACCTCCATGGGAATCTAGAGTTATAGAGTACTCCTCCAATAAGATTGAAATTCAAGTCAAGAAGGCCAGTGCACAACCAACATGGCATATTTCCTATGAAGACTTGGATGGGATAGATCAAGAAGCAAGTTCCCTTGGTGATGAGGATCATGAATCAAGCCCTTCTGATGAAGAATCTGCATCTGTAAATGAGCTCCTTGAATATGAAGACTCTTCTCTGATTGAGTCTGCAAATGATGTGGAAGTAGAAGCCCTTCGAAAAGGGTCGACGGGAGTTGAGTACGCTTTGTCAAGTATGTCGGAGACTTCTCTACCTAGGATGCCATCTACTCATTCACTTGAGTGGGTAAAGCTTATCTTTGTTCGCTTTACTATCCCACTTGAGTATGGTATTCTTGAAATGGATGGTCAACTTAGGAATATTTGTGACATTAAGCGTAAGAGAAGAATGTTTAGTGGTTGGAGTTGCAAATCAAGACTCATCAAGGTTGATATTTCAAGAGCTAGATGTAAGGGCTCAACTGGTGATAATTTGGTTAGATCTAAAAGAAGAGTTTGGTACTCCGTAGAGAATTTAGATTGCTTACCACCCAGATGGAATCATCATGTTCCACTTGAAGACAGGTGCAGAAACAAGATTTGGGATCCAGGCATAGATGAGGATCGACTTTGGGAGCTCAAAGCTTGTGAAGAACTCCATCAAAGCTTGGGGAATGTATCTGGAATTGATAGAGAATGTTGGAAGTACAAGCATTGGTGGAAGTTTCAAGATGAGTTCAAGCATAAGCCATCATGACACGGAGCTCACCAAATGTCCAATTTAAGGACAATAACTAAAAGTGCTAGGTGGGAGACAACCCACCATGGTATAATCGTTCCTTTTTATTCTTAATCTTACTTTATTTTATTTTTTTTACCAGTGTTCATTCATAATTTCTGCATATTCACCTGCATTCTGCATTTTGCATTCTGCATACACAAAAAAAGGGGAATTGACGCGCAAGCGTCCACGATGCGCACGCGTCGTTTGTGTGTGCACCCTAAACAGAAAGTTGCGCGAGAGACGCGCGGGAGGGATGCGTGGCGCACAAGCCACCCCACGCGTACACGTACCTCACGCGTACGCGTCCCCTGCAAAAAGTTCAACCCACGCGTAAGCGTTAGCAACGCGTACGCATGGACATGAAAATCGGCGTAAAAGCGTGCTGAACAGAGGGTTGTGCTGCCCTCACGCTGGAACTGTGCTAGAGGCACAAAACGACCCATGCATACGCGTCCTTGACGCGTGCGCGTCCTTTCGCTTTCAGACCACCCACGCGTACGCGTGGGCGACGCTTACGCGTCACATGGCCAACTCAGTTTTCACGCGTACGCGTGATGCACGCGTACGCGTCGCATCCCGTTTTTCATTCCCTTATCCTTTCTTCTCTCTTTTCTCTTTCTTTCTTCCTCATTTCTTACTTTCTTTTTCTTCATTTATTTAACTTCTCATCCTTATTCTCTTTCATTCTATTTTCTTTATTACATTTGCATACTTTCATTCATTGCATTTTTATCCTGTGCATGTTTTATTTTCTTTTCTAAATTTATTATTTTACCATTGGTGTTCAAATGTTCTTATTCAACTGTTGTATCTTTTCTGGTATTATTTTGGTGCTCAGTGACTTGTTTTACACTGTTGGGTGACATTATTTATCTGTAAATGCCAATCTTTTATGATACCTATGTTCCTTTTGCATTGACATGAATTTATATTGTCTTTCCTTACCCACTCTCTTCCCCATTGTTGCAAATTTTGCACCACTGGTATGCCATGTGCTTCTATTATTTTCTCACTTGCATGTTTTAGGTACCATATAATTGAGACCCTCATTATTTGGCATTAACTCACCCATACTTTATTTATTTTCTTATCTTTATTTCTGGGTTACTTTTCTTCCTTTTTATCTTCTTTCAGGATGGCCACCGAAGAAGGAAAAGGAAGAACTTCTATATGGGGTAACAAACAAGTCCATCTGCACAATCTCTAGAGAAAAGCATAAGTTGGAACAACCCGTCCACTTGCACATCTCAGCATGCATCGAGGACGGTGCAATCTTTAAGTGTGGGGAGGTCGATACCTATCTCCATGGGTTAGTTATTTTCTTCCCAACACCGATGTCTTATTTTCTTTATTAGTTCATTTTTGTATTTACATGTTTGATTGTATATTTTCTTGATTTTGTGCATATTTTACCACTTCTTGGTTAAAGTAATGAGTTTCTTTTCAAGACCCTTTTTATAGTATTTCACTAATTTAAATTGAAAAATTTGTGTTAAACTTGTTTGAAGACTGTAAATTGGAACATGATTTTTAAGTTAAGAACACACAACCTGTGAGATTTGAGCTTAATTACATGGTTACACTATTTAACCATAACATTTTAATCTTGTGTGTTTTCTTCTCTATAATTGTAATCTATATTTTATTTCATTCTATATGTCCAATATTTAATGTGTTATATGCATGCATATGATTGAGGCCATTACTTGTTTTTGCTCACTTATCCGAAATAGCCTACCCTTTTAATTACCTTTGTTAGCCACTTTGAGCCTTTTAATCCCCATTTGTTCTATATTTTACCACATCACTAGCCTTAAGCAGAAAAATAATTAATTACCTCAATTGAATCTTTGATTAGCTTAAGATAGAGATTGTGTGTTAACTAAGTATGGGAAAATTGTGGGAACATGGGTTAATAAGGGAATGTGTTATGTTTCTACTTTATTCAAATATTGAAAATTTGGGTACCTACTCATGTGAGACCAGAAAAATTAAAAATCCATGTGCATTGATATGTTATGTTTACTTTTATATTTTTAATCAAAAAAAAGAGAGAAAAAGAAAAAAATAAGAAAAAAATAATAAATAAAAATATATATATATTTCCAGCATAAATAAATAAATAAATAAGGGGACAAAATTACCCCAATGCTAAGTTTAATAAAAGATCAATGCATATGTGATAAAAATTAAAGAAAAGTTGATGCATGAGTATGTGAAATATACAAAAGTGGGAATTTTGGGTAGCTAGGCATGATTTTAGAATTACATAGAATGTGTATGTATGTTAAGTGCCAACTTAGGTTAATCAAAGATTCATATTATAGCTCACTTGGCCATACATATATCCTCACCATTACCTTAGCCCCATTACATCTTGAAAAGACCTCATGATGTTTGCACTGGTATACTAAATATTTGTTGATTGGTTAGATGAAGAACAAAGTTTTAGAAAATATGATTAGAGAAGAGTAGAGTGATCAACCGAAGACACTTGAGAGATTAGAGTGCATATACACTACCAGTGAGGGTTCAATGCTTGATTCTATGTTCCTTGCTTTCATAAGCTATCTTCTTACAGGTTTACTTGTCTTTACTATATGATTTGGATTAGTGAAATTTGATTCATATTTGTCTTAGAGAATTTGTTTACTTTTAACCAAGTAGGTAGAAGTACTTTTGCATTTAGTTGCATTCACATTCATAAGTTGTATTGCATTGCATAAGTTCCACCATTTCGCCTTCACTCTTTATAGTCTCTCTTGAGCTTAGCATGAGGACATGCTAATGTTTAAGTGTGCGGAGATTTGATGCACCACTATTTCATGGTATATCTTGTGCTTAATTGAGTGGATTTTATCTACTAAACTCACACTTATTCATATAATTCGCATGATTTTACATTTTCCTTCCTACTTTTGTGCTATGATTGAAAACATGCTTCTTTGGTCTTAAATTTGCTATGTTTAATCCTCTCTTATCACCATTCAATGCCGTGATATGTGTGTTAAGTGATTTCAAGGTTTATAGGGTAGGAATGGCTTAGAGGATGGAAAGGAAGCATGAAAAAGTGGAAGGAATACAAGAAGCTGAAGGAACTGAAAAGCTGTCAATCCTGACCTCTTGGCACTCAATCGATCATAACTTGAGCTACAGAGGTCCAAATGAGGCAGTTCTAGTTGTGTTGGAAAGCTAACAACTGGGGCTTCGTAATGATATATAATTTGTCATAGCTGCCCCAAAGATAGGTGATTCGCACGTGTGGATTACGCGCACGCGTGACCTGGAGAAAATTCAATCCACGCGTACGCGTCACTTTGCCGCGTGCTGCACGTATCAGAAATCACTGGGGGCAATTTCTGGGCTATTTCTGACCCAGTTTTTGGCCCAGAAAACATAGATTAGAGGCTATAAAGTGGGGGAATCCATTCATTCATTAACACAACTTTCATGTACATAATTTTAGGTTTTTAGATCTAGCTTTTAGAGAGAGAGGCTCTCTCCTCTCTCTAGGATTTAGGATTCCTAGTTTTATGCTTTTGAGTTGGATATTACATTACAAAGAGTTACTACCTCCGTGAAGTCTTTATCATTCTAGTTTGTTTTCTTTTTCCCTTACTCTTTCATATCCTTAATCTTTATTGAGAGTTACAATTGGATTGTTTTTAGAATTTATTAATGCAAAAGATACTTTTCTATTTAATTTTTTTATCCGTTGATTATTCTCACTTCCATTCCAATTAATTTGATTATCATGTCTATTTTCTACTCCCTTCTCCCAACAACGAAGATGGTATCCATGTTGATGGAGTAGACTCCCAACTTGACATGGGGGTTGATTAAAAGGAGACACTTGAGTTGGAATTCTTAAGTGATTAGTTAAATTGGAAGTTGTTGGCTAATTCTCTATTTACTAATGCTAGTCCTTCCCAAGGGAGAGGATTAGGATTTGCGAATAAGAGTTAGCTCAATCACTTGACTTTCCTTTATTTAGTAAGGGTTAACTAAGTGAAATTAACAACCTTTTGATACTACACTTGAGAAAATCCAACAAGGATAGAACTTCCAATTAATCATCCTCCCAGTCAAGGCTTTTTATTTTAATTACATAAATCTCTTGTTAATTGCTTTAATTTATAATTATTTATTTTCCCATTCCTCATTCCAAAATTTCTCAGAAAACTCATAACCAATAATAAATACACCTCCATGCAATTTCTTGAGAGACGACCCGAGATTTAAATACTTCGGTTATTACTTTTTAGGGGTTTTGTTACTTGTGACAACCAAACTTTTGTACGAAAGGATTCTTTGCTAGTTTAGAAACTATTCTTGCAATGAGAATTTATTTGTGAAATTCTTTACTAGCGGAAAATCCGATTCATCACTGCTGAATTAGAAACAATTTTATTAAAATTTGAAGGAATAGTTGTGGATATAGTCAAGTAAGTGAAAAATTGAATCAAAATTTTCTTTGAGAAGAATCTGAACAATAAGATTCAGAAACAGACCACAAGGGATCATGTATCACGCCAAAACGAGTTCAAGCAAAGAAATGCAAAGTTAAGGACAATCTTGCACAAGAATAATCCGAAACTTCTTTAAAAGGTTTAAAACGATGCTTTGAGAGGATATTTTGGAGTCACAACCTCATGAGAATGTTCAGGAATATTGAGATGTACTAAGAAGAAAATCGATTCACATTTCAGAAAAGAAACTCAAATCAAGGGAATTCAGACAGGACTTACAAAGCAAGTCACATCAAACAAGTTTATAGATGATCCAAAAGAATATGAAACTCACAAGGAAGGAATTCAAACAATAGCAAATTCTCAAATATTCCAATTGCTTTGATGCGTCAAACGAGTTCAAGGTGGCATAAAAAATACACAAGTCAAGAAGGGGAACTTTAAATAACACAGGGCAAAGGTCCAAGGAATTTAAACTGAAACATGCAGTTAAAATCAATCGATACTGCATATGAACAAAAGAACAAGCTTGGAAAAATAATCAGTTTGCCTTTCAAGAAAAAAAACCTATACAGGAATTTCAAAGCAAAGCATAAAAGAATAAGATGAGTAATGGAGCAACCTCGAGAATTAACTCCTAACGTTCCTAAAACATATGATTCGCGCTACCTATAATTTTCATATTGTCTACGATAACCCGTTAGCGCTTCCACATACACAAGTCAGTAGTGTAAGATCCAAAACCTTTGAAAAAGGGCTATCATTAGCTAATTTCAAATTCAGTGTTTCTGTAGCTTTAATTTCAGAAATTTCCTTATTAAAGAAAATTTAAGCAAGTTTTGATTTATTGAATTTGAAATAAGTTATGATTACTATCCAATTTTATAATTATTAGATTATTTTATATATTTAAATTATAAAGTTGGCAGTTATGAAATAATACGAATTTTATATATGATTCGGATTAAATAATTAATATTTTAAATACTAACACTGCTACTTTGGAAAATAAATCATTTAATTATATTATTCCTAATTATTTGATTTGGACATTTTATTGAAAATAATTGGTGCAATTGATGAGCAAATAGCATTTTTATAGATATTATTGTTGGGTTTTGATGCCAAGGCATCTTAGGCTAGTTTCACTAGCATTTTTCTGTTAGTTTTAGTTGTTTTATGCATTTTCTTGAGCTTAAAGTAACCAAGAATGGTTAAATGAATAACAAAGCAATGAACCATCCAAACAGTATGATTTTGATGCAAATTCCATGAGTTTTTAGTTATATTACTTGAATGCTATGAATGGAAGATTTCTCATGAAATTTTGCAAGACTTTGATGCAATTGTTTGGATGATTTCAGGGAAGAAGAGGCTAAGCAAGGAAGCAACAAAATCAATAAAGGAAGCTTGAATATCACATGTGGAGTTTAAGTTCCAGTTTAAGCCTAAACTGGAGCTTAAACGCCAGAATCATGAAGGCTAAGAAATGCTGGAATTGAAGTTTAACCTCCAGTTTAACCTTAAACTGGAGGTTAAACGCCAGAATGGAAGTCTCACCAAAGAAGCATGTCCACGTTTAACCTCCAGTTTGACCTTAAACTGGAGGTTAAACGCCAGAAGTGAGAAGAGCACCAAGGGGGGCAGTTCCACGTTTAACCTCCAGTTTAACCTTAAACTGGAGGTTAAACGCCAGAAAGGGGAAAAGCACCAGGGAGCCATTTCCACGTTTAAGCTCCAGTTTGACCTTAAACTGGAGCTTAAACGTGTTCGACCAAGTTTCTCCTCCAGGGTTGCTTTCTCCATTTCCACGTTTAAGCTCCAGTTTAGCCTTAAACTGGAGCTTAAACGTGTTCGACACCTCCAGGGCTACCTTTCTCCTCTTCCACGTTTAAGCTTCAGTTTAACCTTAAACTGGAGCTTAAACGTGTTCGACCTCCAGGATGGCTTTCTCCTCTTCCACGTTTAAGCTCCAGTTTAACCTTAAACTGGAGCTTAAACGTGTTCGACCTCCAGGATGGCTTTCTCCTCTTCCACGTTTAAGCTCCAGTTTAACCTTAAACTGGAGCTTAAACGTGTTCGACCTCCAGGGCTGCCCTTCCTATCTCCACGTTTAAGCTTCAGTTTAACCTTAAACTGAAGCTTAAACGTGTTCGACTACATGACTCTCCAAGGCTGCCTTCTTCCATTCCCACGTTTAAGCTTCAGTTTAACCTTAAACTGAAGCTTAAACGTGCTTCTACAAAAGGCTTCACTGGAAGTGTCTGGCGTTTAAGCTGCAGTTTAAGCTTAAACTGCAACTTAAACGCCACTCTTGGAAAAGGTTTCTGGGCCAAAAATATTGCGGTTTAAGTTAGTCTTTGAGCACAAACATTAACTTAAACTTACTCTGGCATGAAATCCAATTGAATATCATGGTTTATGGGATTGGGCCTGAAGGATTGATGAGTCTGAAATTTCAATTTGTTGAGTCATGTATTATTATTTGATTATCACTAAGTTGGCTCAATGAATGTTACAGAATTTGGATCAACAGCCTCATCAAGATTATGGATCATAAACCCAAGGCAAAAGGAAAGCAGGGAGAGGCCTCAAAGCCCAAGAAACACAACAGAAGCTCAATATAGAAAGTGTATAAATAGGATAGAATTTAAGTTAGGAAGGACTTTTACTTTTGCATTTTTAGCTAGTTTTCATATCTTTGTAATTGAATTCAGAGCTATGACTCACTAAACCCCTTTCATTGGGTTAGGGAGCTCTATTGTAATTCAATGAATCAATAATAGTTTTATCTTCTTCTTCAATCTTTTCTCTTGAATTTTGTTAGAAAGCTTCTCGATCTAATTCCATTGGGTAGTTGTCTTGGGAAAGAAACTACCCATAATTGGAATCCTTCGGAACCTTGGGAAAGGAATGGAGGATTCATGCTAGAGAAGCTTTCTCACAGTGAACTGGATTGGGGTTTGGATGGATATTGTGACATGTAATCCTACCAAATTGTGGTTCATGAAACTGTGTGGTATAATCAGTGATCGAGCATCATCTCTTCTTATGAACATTTAAACCAAGGGATTGGGAATTTGTTTGTTTTTAGAGAGAATTGGTGAGCCAAGGGATTGGGATCCAATCATATAAGATTGCCAAGCAAAATTCAATGAACGCATTGGTTGAGGAAGAGATAAACATGTTTTGATTCGGAGATCTCAATATCTCCTATAACCCAATGAATTCCCCATTTCTGATTTCCACTTTCTCTTTACATTCTGCAATTACATTCATGCAATCACCCCCATTCCCTTTTAATTTCAGCAATCTAGCTTCTGCTCTTTACTTCATGCAATTTAAGATTCCGCCATTTAAATTTCTTGTCATTTACTTTTCCCGCCAATTTTACATTCTGCAATTCTCATCTAAATCTTGATTCCGCTCAACTAGAACACACTTCTAATCCGAATTGCTCACTCAACCAATCCTTGTGGGATTCGACCTCACTCTATTGTGAGTTTTTACTTGACGATAACCGGTGCACTTGCCGGAAGGAATTTTGCCGATCGTGCAATTTCCTAAATCATAGCATAACTAGTTTATGCGCATCAAGTTTATGGCGCCGTTGCCGGGGATTGGTTTTCGATTGACAATTCTCAAATTGGAAGTTAACTAGATTGAGCAATTTTTCTTGCTTTGTTAATTCTGTTCAAGTTACTTGTTGAATTTTAATTTCTGCACTCGGTTACATGCTTTCTTTCTTTATGCCTTTAAATTCAAGCAACTAACTCACTGACTCACTAACTGTTTGAATTAATTCCTCAATTGCTCTAACCATACTCTTCCATTAACCAAGAGTATTTCACTTGTTTGTTGCCTGTGCTGTGTTCTTGTATGACAGGTAGGAGAGGAGAGACATCAACTCCTCCATATACCGAACCAGAGAGGACCCTTCATAGACTGAGAAGGGAAGCAAGAGGGAAGAGAGTACTGGGAGAAGAGGAATCTGAAGGAGAATCTGAGGACAATTTTGAGGAAGCTTTAGATCTCAACATGGATAGAGAAGTTCACAACCATGAGAGAGCTGATGGAAACAATGCCATTCCTGAGAGGAGGGTTCTTAGTTCATACATAAACCCAACCTCTGGGAATTGTGGTAGCAGCATCCAGAAACCACCCATTCAGGCCAACAATTTTGAGCTCAAACCACAGCTAATATCACTTGTGGAGAATCATTGTTCATTTGGTGGAAGTGCTAATGAAGACCCAAACCAACATCTCACAAAATTCCTGAGAATTTGTGACACTGTGAAGTCCAATGGAGTCCAGGAAGATGCATATAAACTGCTTTTGTTTCCATTTTCACTTCGGGACAAGGCAGCTAAGTGGCTGGAATCATTCCTAAGGGGGAGCCTAACAACCTGGGATGAGGTGGAAAGCAAGTTTCTGGCACGTTTCTACCCCCCACAAAAGGTCAATAGGCTTCGATCTGAGGTTCAGACGTTTAGACAACAAGATGGTGAAACTCTCTACGAGGCATGGGAGAGATTCAAGGATTTGACAAGGAAATGCCCACCAGACATGTTCCATGATTGGGTGCAATTGCATATTTTCTATGATGGACTCTCTTATGAATCAAGGAAGGCTGTAGACCATTCATCAGGAGGTTCATTGAACAGGAAAAAGACTGTGGAAGAAGCCATTGAAGTGATTGAGACAGTGGCTGAGAATGAGTACTACTATGCATCAGAGAGGCACAACACTAAGGGAGTCATGGAGCTGAACCATGTTGATACAATTCTAGCCCAAAACAAGGTGTTTGCCAAGCAACTAGCAGAGCTTACCAGGCAATTAGAAACAAAGCAAGTGGCTGCAATACACACACAAGATCAAGAGGAAGTAAGCATTGAAGGAGGTGATTGGGAAGAGGCCAACTATGTGGGAAACCAACAAAGGCAATCATATGATCCACATTCCAACACTTACAACCCAGGATGGAAAAATCACCCAAACTTTGGGTGGGGGAACCAACAAACCCAACCACAAAACCACAAACCTTACAACCACAACCAACATAACAATTCCACATACCAAAACTCCAACCAAAGATCATACCAAGCCACACAAAACACTTACTCCCAACCATCATATCATGGCCAAAATAATCAACCTACCCAACTTAATCCGAACCAACAATTTCAAGATCAATTAAACCGGATAGAAGGAATGATGGCAACCATGAATCAAGACATAACCGAATTGAAAAGCTTCAGGGATGATGTGAGAGCTACCTTAAGAAACCATGGTGAAAAACTCAAGAGGATGGAGTCTCAAGTAGGAGAGCTATCTCAACAGGCCGCCAAATCAACTGCAGTGTTCCCTAGTGACACAGAAAAGAATCCTAAAGGGGAACAAAAGAGAGTGAGATGGGAAGAATGCAAGGCCATCACCATATTGAAGGAAGTTTCAGAAGAAGAAGGAATCAGGCCCTCAGAGCAGGATCCAGAAATCTTGAAGGAAGGTGTGGAAGAAGTTAAGCAGGAAAGTGGAACTGAGCAAGCCAAGGAACTGCAAAAAGGCATGCTGGAAATATACCAACCAAAAGCACCATTTCCTCAGAGGTTAGGAGGAGGTGAAAAAGGGAAAACCTATTCAAGGTTTTTAGAGACATTTAAGTCTCTCCATATCAATATTCCCTTTCTTGAGATTCTCCATCAAATGCCTACACACATCAAGTATTTAAAGGAATTGTTGAGCAAGAAAAGAGTTTTGAAGGGAGGACAAACGGTAACAATGAACAAAGAATGCAGTGCTCTGATCAAGAAAGACACAGTCTCTAAGAAAACAGACCCAGGAAGTTTTCATATTCCTTGCATCATAGGAGAAACAAAAATTGACAGAGGATTCTGTGATCTAGGAGCTAGCATAAATGTGATGCCTCTAACTCTTATGAAGAGGCTACAACTGAATGAGGTGAGATCCACTGATGTAATCATACAACTGGCTAACAAAACTCAGAAGCAAGCTGAAGGGGTAGTTGAGAATGTGCTGGTGAAAGTGGGAGATTATTACTTCCCCACAGACTTTGTCATTTTGGACATGGAGGAAAGCTACTTACACCCTATCATTCTGGGCAGACCATTTCTAGCCACTACTAGAGCGCTCATAGATGTAGAACAAGGAGAGCTAATTCTGAGAATACATGATGAACAGCTCATTTTCAAAGTTTTCAAACCTGCATCTGAGCCTGAACCAGAACCTGAAAAGCCTAAGGATAATAGTAGCCATCTGTGTTTGGAGGAAAGTAATCCAGCAGCTGAAACTCTAAAACAGTCCTTGGAAGGCAAACAAGAGTTGCAAGAGTTAAAGCCACAAGAATCAATGGAAACAGATCAGAAGGATCCTCCTGACATAAGGGTCAATGAAGAAATCCTCAAGAGAAAGGGAAGAGTGATAGGGAGATTGCCAAGAGGGTGGAGAAACAAAAAAAATTCCCACTGAAGGTTTTTCTCCGGGAGATAAAGTGATATCAAGTCATTATCTGCCAATTCCACCTGGCCTCAAAACCATTCCTTCCCAGCTCCCTCAAGTGTTCACAATCAGGAAAGTTCTTTCTATGGAACATTTAGAGGTCATGAAGGAATCAAGTGGGGACGTTTGCATAGTGAGAGGAGAAGACGTCAAGCACTACAATCCACCCTAACAAGGGACAACCGTCAAGCTAGTGACGTTAAAGAAGCGCTTCATGGGAGGCAACCCATGTTTTTAATATCCTTACTCTTTATTATTTTGTTTTGCATCTAATAAAGCATGGTTTCTTATGCATGAACTTGAATCCCCAGGACAATTGCTGAAAGAGTGCACTAAATATTGCATGAAAAATACAATTTGTCTCTAAGTTTGGTGTGCCTGAAGGCACCCAAACTTTATTCAAAATGCATTCAATTTTTCATGCAAAGAGCACAACCAAACATTAAGTTTGGTGTTCCTCTTTGAACACGGTTCATGAAAAGCAAGAAGTTCCTCTGGGTTTCGAAATTCATGACAAGTAAACCATTCGCATGTTTTAATACTTTGGTTTCAATTACTTAGGGTAGTAACTTTGTTTAGAATCAAAGAGCCAAAGTGACTATGATTTATTAGAATTATGCACATTCATTAAGGACAACCAATATGGATTTCATGTCATTAGGAGACTTTACCAAACACTAAGTTTGGTGTCCAATAATAAGTGTGCATACATACAAAAGTCACGGCTATAAGCTCATGAAGTCAATCATTGATTTACATGTGCAAGTACTATTCATCATTCACATGGACCGAAAAATGATAGCAAACTTGTTTGTTTGTGCAGGTACAAAAGAAAAGACAAAAATGGAGGAAAAAGACAAAGGGAGGTACGGTGCTTGGTCAAAAAGAAAGTTCACAAGTCTTTGAAGCTAACACATGGGAAAAGGAAGTTCTGCAAGAAAAGATTGCTACATGTACAACCTAATGCACCCAGAATACTTCCAAGAAAATGAAAAGCAATTCGTCCTTCTCCCTAATTCATATATTTACCATCAAGCCACCCTTCACAAACCACCCTAGCCGTCCATTTTTCACTTAAGGGCCCTATAAAGAACCACTTGGGGAACGAGTTCAACACCACCAAATCTCCTTCATGCACATTTTCTTCATCATAGCACAAACTATCTCTTGCCGAAAACAACCTCCCCACATTTCCAACAACACTTCTTGCTTCACCTTGTCAACTTTAGCTTGTCACTTACCCCAAAACTAAAGAACCAATGGCAGCTTCATCTAGCCACAAAAGAAGAAAAGACAAGCAACCAATGGAGGAGAACAGGGAATTCGATGCAAGGAGATACAAATCAGTTTTCCATGAGATTCAAGCCGAATGGATGAGACCTAAAAGGGTACTAGCTGAGGTTCCCTTTGATCTTGAAAAGGATGAGTTCCCAGGTGTTTGGGAGAAGATCAAAAAGAGGAAGTGGGAGCTCCTGACTAAGCCAATCACTAAAATCAACATCAACTTGGTGAAGGAGTTCTATGCAAATGCAGTGAGGGAAGACTCAACCAAGAAACCCACATACAAAAGCTATGTGAGAGGGGTGGAAGTTGACTTCAGCCCCAAGGCAATCATGAAAACTCTTGGCCTGAAAAACATACATTTCAGCCAAGCAAGTTATGAGGAAAGAATGATAGGAGAACCTGACTACACGACTATTGCTGAAGATCTTTGTGCCATCAGAGCTGAATGGGTGAGAAAAACAAGAGGGGCTCCAAGGGTCTTGAGAAGGGGAGACTTAACACCTGAAGCTAAAGGGTGGTATGCAATAGTTAGGAGATCCATCCTACCCACTGCAAACTCTTCAGAAATAGTCCCTAAAAGAGCCATCTTGCTACATTGCATTATGGTGGGAGGGGAGATCAAAGTTCATAAACTCATTGCTGAACAGATACAAGAGTTTAGTGAGAAAAGTGACCCTGAATCCTGGCTCCACTTCCCTAGCACCATCATTAGACTATGCATCGATGCCCAAGTACCACTTGAAGATGAAAGACCTAATTGGCTATATCCTGGATTGGCCATAACTGCGTACAGAATGACTCTTGGCCCAACTGCTCCAAGACATACAAGGAGAAGAAATGAAGAAGGGCAACAAGCGGAAGCCGAGCAAGAAGCAGAACAAGAAGGACAGGAAGGAGAAGACAGAGAAGAAGAGCAAGAAGAGCAAGCAATTCCAGAAAGAAGACAACGAATTCCCAGAGACCCCATGGATATGAGCAGAATGCAGGAAATCATGGAAGGAATGTCTCAACAATACATGAGGTCTCAGGAGAGACAAGAGGACTTTCACCTAAAAATGATGGATATGCAAAGGAACTTTGAATCAAGATTCTTCGATCTGCAAAGGGAACAGAATTTACACTTACAGGAATCCTTCAGCCACATATGCCAACACCAAGATGCCAATGTCTTGGCAATCAAGGAAGCCACCACTTTACAGAATGCAAGATACTCAGTCCAAGCTGATTACAACATCAGTTCGCAAATCAAGCTTAACTACATAGGGGAACATCTACACAAGATGGATCCAGCATTCCCAGCTTTTGATGAGTATTTCAAAGGGAGGAAAGAAGGAGAAATAAACAAGGCAATGATCCTTGAAAAAGGAGTGGAAGAAACGATGAAAAAGGCTGGATTCTGGAAAAAGCTCATAAGAAAAGACAAAGGAAGCACAAGTGGTCAAAAAGAGGCAGGAAGCAAGAAGAAGCAGGATCCCAAGAATTAAGAAGAACCAAGCAATGAATAAGAGGTGGTCTCGTTCCTTAATAATCAAATGATAATTGGTGAATTGTCTTTATGAGCTTTCTTTCATCATAAGTCATTTAAGTGTTATGTGGAGTTTTTTTTTTTTTTTTTAGTATGAGTGTCTATTTATTGCTTTGAATAAAGTGAATGCCTAGATGTTTGGATATAACTTCACCTTCTTAAACAAGTGCTTGCCATGCTTGTTCTGTTTCCAAAAATAAAAGAAAAGTTTGAACAAAAGTAACTTGGCTCAATTAGTGACAAATCAAGTAGAATTAAGTGGTGGTATGCATGCTTGATTGTTTAGTCAGATCACTGGAATTAGAGTGTAGAATTATCATTTTTTGTGTAGAAATTGAAAACTGTCTATGGATCTTGATGAATAAATGTCTTTGGCCATGAAAAAGAAAGAAAAAGAAGAAGAAAAAGCCACTGAAAAAGGGCAACCAAAAAGCAAGAAAATTGAGAAAATAAGCTAGGCACCAATGGTTTGAACTTCTGAGACAAATGCCTGTGGTGTTTATGTATTAAGGATATGCTTGGATGAATAGGTTCTGAGGAGTGTTTCAACACTTGGTAACTTGGGTTAACTAACCCGGGATTATCAACCAAAAGTCCATTATCAAGAGCAACCTAAATACAAAACATTTAGTCACACAAAGAGGTGCTGGGCACCAATGCCTCAAGAAGAAATGTGAACTAAAATGCCTGGAGTGGATATGTGTAGTGCACTGATAAGAAAAAGAAAATGCCAAAGGCTTGTGCAACACATGACACCAAGCAAACAAGGAGCAAAGGAGCTCTAAGAAAAAGAAAAGAAAAACAAAGAAAAAAAAAAGTGCCAAGGACATAAGAATAACAAGAGGCCATAGCAGTGTTTGATGGATGCAATGAAAAAGTGATAATCTTACCTGATAAGAATGAAAAAGTGATGCTGCAACTTTCTGCATAAAACCCTTCTGATGAACTTCAAATGCTTACTAATATAGCCAATGTAATTGCCTTCTGTTTCATACTTTCTTCTCAAATAACTCAGGACTTGCTTAGGGACAAGCAAGTATTAAGTTTGGTGTTGTGATGCCAAGGCATCTTAGGCTAGTTTCACTAGCATTTTTCTGTTAGTTTTAGTTGTTTTATGCATTTTCTTGAGCTTAAAGTAACCAAGAATGGTTAAATGAATAACAAAGCAATGAACCATCCAAACAGTATGATTTTGATGCAAATTCCATGAGTTTTTAGTTATATTACTTGAATGCTATGAATGGAAGATTTCTCATGAAATTTTGCAAGACTTTGATGCAATTGTTTGGATGATTTCAGGGAAGAAGAGGCTAAGCAAGGAAGCAACAAAATCAATAAAGGAAGCTTGAATATCACATGTGGAGTTTAAGTTCCAGTTTAAGCCTAAACTGGAGCTTAAACGCCAGAATCATGAAGGCTAAGAAATGCTGGAATTGAAGTTTAACCTCCAGTTTAACCTTAAACTGGAGGTTAAACGCCAGAATGGAAGTCTCACCAAAGAAGCATGTCCACGTTTAACCTCCAGTTTGACCTTAAACTGGAGGTTAAACGCCAGAAGTGAGAAGAGCACCAAGGGGGGCAGTTCCACGTTTAACCTCCAGTTTAACCTTAAACTGGAGGTTAAACGCCAGAAAGGGGAAAAGCACCAGGGAGCCATTTCCACGTTTAAGCTCCAGTTTGACCTTAAACTGGAGCTTAAACGTGTTCGACCAAGTTTCTCCTCCAGGGTTGCTTTCTCCATTTCCACGTTTAAGCTCCAGTTTAGCCTTAAACTGGAGCTTAAACGTGTTCGACACCTCTAGGGCTACCTTTCTCCTCTTCCACGTTTAAGCTCCAGTTTAACCTTAAACTGGAGCTTAAACGTGTTCGACCTCCAGGATGGCTTTCTCCTCTTCCACGTTTAAGCTCCAGTTTAACCTTAAACTGGAGCTTAAACGTGTTCGACCTCCAGGATGGCTTTCTCCTCTTCCACGTTTAAGCTCCAGTTTAACCTTAAACTGGAGCTTAAACGTGTTCGACCTCCAGGGCTGCCCTTCCTATCTCCACGTTTAAGCTTCAGTTTAACCTTAAACTGAAGCTTAAACGTGTTCGACTACATGACTCTCCAGGGCTGCCTTCTTCCATTCCCACGTTTAAGCTTCAGTTTAACCTTAAACTGAAGCTTAAACGTGCTTCTACAAAAGGCTTCACTGGAAGTGTCTGGCGTTTAAGCTGCAGTTTAAGCTTAAACTGCAACTTAAACGCCACTCTTGGAAAAGGTTTCTGGGCCAAAAATATTGCGGTTTAAGTTAGTCTTTGAGCACAAACATTAACTTAAACTTACTCTGGCATGAAATCCAATTGAATATCATGGTTTATGGGATTGGGCCTGAAGGATTGATGAGTCTGAAATTTCAATTTGTTGAGTCATGTATTATTATTTGATTATCACTAAGTTGGCTCAATGAATGTTACAGAATTTGGATCAACAGCCTCATCAAGATTATGGATCATAAACCCAAGGCAAAAGGAAAGCAGGGAGAGGCCTCAAAGCCCAAGAAACACAACAGAAGCTCAATATAGAAAGTGTATAAATAGGATAGAATTTAAGTTAGGAAGGACTTTTACTTTTGCATTTTTAGCTAGTTTTCATATCTTTGTAATTGAATTCAGAGCTATGACTCACTAAACCCCTTTCATTGGGTTAGGGAGCTCTATTGTAATTCAATGAATCAATAATAGTTTTATCTTCTTCTTCAATCTTTTCTCTTGAATTTTGTTAGAAAGCTTCTCGATCTAATTCCATTGGGTAGTTGTCTTGGGAAAGAAACTACCCATAATTGGAATCCTTCGGAACCTTGGGAAAGGAATGGAGGATTCATGCTAGAGAAGCTTTCTCACAGTGAACTGGATTGGGGTTTGGATGGATATTGTGACATGTAATCCTACCAAATTGTGGTTCATGAAACTGTGTGGTATAATCAGTGATCGAGCATCATCTCTTCTTATGAACATTTAAACCAAGGGATTGGGAATTTGTTTGTTTTTAGAGAGAATTGGTGAGCCAAGGGATTGGGATCCAATCATATAAGATTGCCAAGCAAAATTCAATGAACGCATTGGTTGAGGAAGAGATAAACATGTTTTGATTCGGAGATCTCAATATCTCCTATAACCCAATGAATTTCCCATTTCTGATTTCCACTTTCTCTTTACATTCTGCAATTACATTCATGCAATCACCCCCATTCCCTTTTAATTTCAGCAATCTAGCTTCTGCTCTTTACTTCATGCAATTTAAGATTCCGCCATTTAAATTTCTTGTCATTTACTTTTCCCGCCAATTTTACATTCCGCAATTCTCATCTAAATCTTGATTCCGCTCAACTAGAACACACTTCTAATCCGAATTGCTCACTCAACCAATTCTTGTGGGATTCGACCTCACTCTATTGTGAGTTTTTACTTGACGATAACCGGTGCACTTGCCGGAAGGAATTTTGCCGATCGTGCAATTTCCTAAATCGTAGCATAACTAGTTTATGCGCATCAGGTTTAAATTGGATTTTAATTACTATATTATTCCCAATTTTATGTGAAATTACTATATCACCCCTAACCCTAATTTACACACACACACCCCACCAACCTATTGACCTAGCCTCCAAAATGAAACCCTGATCCCCTAGCCCTTAGCAGCCACACTCCAACCCTCCTTCCTTGACTCAACAGCAACGCATGCAAGATTTCCTTTTATGAAAGAAAGAAAAAGCAGAAAGCAAGGGGGGAAGATTGGGAACGGGACTGCCGATCTGAGAAGAGAGTAAAGACGGCACTGGCGCGCGTCACTTCCGCCGCACCGCCGTGTTACACCAGGGAGGATGAGAGAGTGAGGAACGGGCACGGAAGGGAGAGGGTCACGCCGCCACGGTCGTCCAGGAGAAATGCCGGAGAAGGAGAAGCTGATGCACTGCCCAGAACCGCGTCCGCTGCAGTCTTCGCGGGGCTTGGGTTGCTGCGGTCGCTCCTCGCCGTCGCGCTTTCTACGATCAGCCTCGCCGTTCTGCTTTCCGTCAAGTCCGTCTTGCTGCTGATGTCGCCGAACCAGGCAGAGGAAGAGGGAGACTCTTATACAATTGAACAACTATTTATTTCTAATAACTCGCCTGTACTTTTACTGGTTTACGGAACTGCACTTACTTTAAAAGTAAATTGACTTTCTAGTAATTCTACTATAGCTCCAGTGCCCATCTTCAATTGATTATGTATTTGGGGTATTTTTCAAAATTCTGGAAAGAAAGGGGATTTTTCGATTTTATCCCGGTTGAGTTCGTTTGATAAACTTTACCTAATTTATTTTTGGGTTAAGTTTGGTTTAGCATACTACATTGTTTATGCCATTGTGATTCTTTTGAAAATGTTGGACTTATAGCTTTCTTCTTATAAGCGGACTCGTTCTTTATTAAGTTTTTATCTCTATGACTTTTGTATTCTTTTGGATCAATTTAAAACTTGTTTGATGTCTCATGCCTAGTGGATCTTGTTTAAACTATCTTGGCTTAAGATCCTTTCTTGCAAGGTTTGACTCCTTTTTAGTACATCTTAAACTTCTTGAAGGTTCTTCTGAGATGATGATTTCAAGAACACTTTTAGAGTCTTGTTTTGAACTTTTTAAAGGAGTTTTGAATTCTCTTTGAAGAAATATTAAACGGAATTTACTTTCTGTTGCTTGATTGAGATTGAAACCATTGTTCAATTTTGACGAAGTTAATTTAAAGTTGGCATGCACTATTTTAAATGAGGTTTTGAAAAGCTTCCTTGTATAGTGGAAACCGGTTCGTTTGTAACGCACCACTTATTTCCTTTTACCAAATTGTAAGCAAATTTTTACCTCGGAGTTTCTTTTCTAAAAAGAGTTTAACTTTCTCTTTCGTCCTTGCTATAAATATTATGCACGCTTGTTTGAGTATGAACTTTGAGAATTTTTGGACAAGCATTTGATTTTCTTTCAAGTTTTATGATTGCGTTTGGTTAGGTTGTGCTCCTAATTATCTTTCTAACATATTTGAGGAAATATTTTGGCTCTTAGCCAAACTTGTGTGCATTTTGTTTTTAAAACTCTACATAATCTACTTCAACATGAAATTGAATTAGAGCAAAGTCACGTTTATGCTTTTGTTACTCTCTTGAAGGATGTTGTTGTTTAACTTCTCTTTCAGAGTGCGAAGTGATTTTTGCAAGTTTTCGATTCTTTTAAGAACAATGTATTCAGAAGTATTTTTAATCATGCTCTTGAGTTCTGTGAGCTTTGTCTTGGGTTTGAAATATTCTCTTCTGTAAACCTCATGCTTCCTCGACTTAGCTTGAGTTTGTTTCAAACTGATGCGCTGGTTTTTTTCTTATTGATCCTATTGAACTTCTTTGATCCAAGGGTTATCTTTGAAGTTGTCAATTGATTTATTTCTAGAAAACTTCATTGCTTGAGCGTCTTTGTTTATCTGGAAATTGGATACATTCCCTTAAATCTATGAGTATTACCCTTGACGATTGTCTCTCTGTTCTAAATCTGGTATCTTTCTGAGTAGACTCGAGAATTGTTTTGATATCACGTGCAACTTGTAGACGTAGTAACGCGATGCGTTAGTTCTTTGAGACGTGATATGTGTATATGGAAGCTGAAGCGGTAGGTGTGCAACGTTATGAGTTGTGGGTGTTTTGTTCCTTGCGAACGGGTTTACGATCGTTAGGCTTATGATCGGATATGGGGATTGTAAAGTGCTTGATGGAGTTGGAAAGTTTAAGCTTTGAGGTTGATATGAGATTAGTGTGGAGATGTTGAGCACGTCGTTTTAACCCCATCATGATTTATAGCCTTCGATGCCTTGCCTTACTATCACATGTTTGACCCATGTCATCTTTTGCATTGAGCCTATCTGGTAACATTTACCTGGCAATCACACTCCTACCCTTGCATCTTTATGCATACGACAATCCAAGTATTTGAAAATCGTATATATATGTTTATATGTTGAGATATTTTTGCTTCTTCCTTAAATGTGTTCAAGGGTGAACTGTTATGAGATTTATTTCGTTTTGTATCAATTTTCGAGGGCGAAAATTTTTATAAGGTGGGTAGAATATAAGACCCAAAACCTTTGAAAAAGGGCTATCATTAGCTAATTTCAAATTCAGTGTTTCTGTAGCTTTAATTTCAGAAATTTTCTTATTAAAGAAAATTAAAGCAAGTTTTGATTTATTGAATTTGAAATAAGTTATGATTACTATCCAATTTTATAATTATTGGATTATTTTATATATTTAAATTATAAAGTTGGCAGTTATGAAATAATACGAATTTTATATATGATTCGGATTAAATAATTAATATTTTAAATATTAACACTGCTACTTTGGAAAATAAATGATTTAATTATATTATTCCTAATTATTTGATTTGGACATTTTATTGAAAATAATTGGTACAATTGCTGAGCAAATAGTATTTTTATAGATATTATTGTTGGGTTTAAATTGGGTTTCAATTACTATATTATTCCCAATTTTATGTGAAATTACTATATCGCCCCTAACCTTAATTTACACACACACCCCACCAACCTATTGACCTAGCCGCCGAAATGAAACCCTGATCCCCTAGCCCTTAGCAACCACACTCCAACCTTCCTTCCTTGACTCAACAGCAACGCATGCAAGATTTCCTTTTATGAAAGAAAAAAAAGCAGAAAGCAAGGGGAAAGATTGGGAACGGGACTGCCGATCTGAGAAGAGAGGAAGGACGGCGCCGGCGGGCATCACTGCCGCCGCGCTGCCGTGTTGCACCAGGGAGGATGAGAGAGTGAGGAACGGGCACGGGAGGGAAAGGGTCACGCCGCCACGGTCGTCCAGGAGAAACGCCGGAGAAGGAAAAGCTGCTGCGCTGCCCAGAACCGCGTCCGCTGCCATCTTTGCGGGGCTTGGGTTACTGCGGTCGCTCCTCAGTGTGAAGCACGTCGCTATCGCGTCTTCTGCGATCAGCCTCGCCGTTCTGTGTTCCGTCAAGTCCGTCTCGCTGCTGATGTCGCCGAACCAGGCAGAGGAAGAGGGAGACTCTGTCACGCCATCACCGCGCCGAACCGCCGCGCATGAGGAGCCGGGCTGTCGCTGCCTTTCCCGTCGCAAAGGAGAGCCCAGAGGAGAGAGAGAGGTCGCGCAATGTTGAGGGTGGGAGATACGGGCCAGTGGCGCGTGCAGGAATGCGACCCACTGCGCGGAACTATCGCCGCCGTTTCTACCGCCGGAAAGCCTCGGTTAGCACCGCCGAAGCTTTTGCCCATTTCTGTCGCCGGAGAACCTCACTGTCGCCACTGGAGAAGCTCACTGCCGTCGCCGGAGAACTCCTCCGGTAAGGGTTTTAATTGAGGTTTCTACTTTTTTGGATTTCGAGAAGGTTTTAATGTAGTGCGCTTTTTATAGTTGACTCACTGGAGCTTTTGGCCGCTACTGGAGCTGTTGACGGGTCGGTCCGAAATTGCAGCTGCTCCATTTTGTTGTTTCGGTGAGTAATTATGTTTCGAAAAGTCCTGCGTTAGTGTCCCGTACGTGTATTAAAGCCTTTACGGTATTAATGTTATTGGGATTTAGTAACTGAGGTTGCTTGTTGTAATTTAGAGCTGTTTATGCTGCTACGAAAACGTGTGGGGCTGTGCTTTGAAGCTGCCTCTGGTTTCAGGTTGAGGCGGAAAAGACTATGTGACGCATTTGGGTTATAAAATTTGCGTTTTCAGGTAGGGGCGCTTTCCAAAAACTATATTTTATATATTGGAATTATTACATATGGATACTGATGTGAGAGAATGGGTATTTGGTGATTGTATCGGCCTTATGTATGGTTTGATTTGTCTCAATTGATTAAGAACATTTGTTGGATGGATTGTTGTGTGGCTTTGTGAAACGAAATGCTTTTGAAGTTGATTATTTTAAAGCTTTGAAATCGAGTTTGATCCGTTGAGAATTGATTTGAGTTAATTTTCTTGAGAATGTGAAAAATAGAATACACTCTTGAATTCAGCCTGGTTTGCTTTAAATGATCTAGTATGATAAATGACGGTTGTTGACCGTTTCTTTAAAGCTTTAGAAATGAGTTTATTCGGCTGATAATGATTTGATTTTGAAACGGTTTTCTTGAAATATGGAATTGAGATTACTATTGGATTTGGCATGCCTTGAACTGATTTTTGGATTTTGGGCTGTTGAAAAGGATTGTGGACTGTTTTTTTGGGACCCGAACTAGGTGGCAAAGTCCAAGTTTTAGGGTAGGTGCTGCTGAAATTCCGGTAGAATCCGGGACTTTACTGATATGTTATTCGGAAACTTATGAGTTAATGGCTTCTACTATTTTATCTGAATTATTAAGAAAGGGACGACTTATGCTTTTGAAATGAATTATTAAAAAGGAAATTGTGATTTAGTCTTGTTTCTTAAGAAAAGTATTATATTTCCCTTGTGAACAGGCTATTTAGATGAAACTTATGCTTTAAGGCTGTTTTAAATGTGAAAAGGGTTTATGCCTTTGAATTTGGCTTGAGGATTTCAATCAGAGAATTTTCAGTGACTTTGAAAGAACCTAAACGTCTATTGACAAGTTTCATTCTAAAATGTTTTGGGAAAAATCATAAGTACTCTTTGAGTTCTGAGTTTTTGCAAGACAAACAATTTTTGAGCTGTTGAAACGCTTTAGAATTTCCCATGGGGTTGAAGCTGGTTTTTGTTTAAGTAAAGGAAACGGCTTTGAAAAGAGTAATTGATTACGTGACTCGATTTGGCTTAGATCCTATTTTGTTACTCAAATCAGGAAGCCAAGGTTTTAATGATTTTAAGTGAATTTTCGGAAATGAGTTATGTTAATCTCCCATAAAGACTTGAGACTCTGCCGAGGACTCTTTGTTATAAAATCCCGTTGTTGGATGGATGATTTTGAATATTTCAAAATAAATCTTTAACTTGCCATGGTTATGGAAGTTTTAGAAAGAGGATGCCGGGAGTGGCATTGTTTTAAGAAGGGAGAACTTACCTCGAGTAAAAGTGGCTTATGAGCATGAGATGATTTGAGAAATGAGATCTTTAAAGCCAAGGCTGAAAAGAGTTAAAATTGATTTCAAAGTGAAATGAATTGACAACAAGTGATTTATGGCTTAAATGCCGATTTTATGAATTTAATGATGTTAAATGGTGGAAGTGCTGTTTTGTTATGGGCCGGAATGGCTGTGTATGATTATGAATATTGGCTGGTTCTGGATTGAACCGTGAGCCAGAATGGCTGTGTATGATTATGAATATTGGCTGGTTCTGGATTGAACCGTGAGCCGGATGGCTGAGATGGATGTTGATCCATGGCTGAGAATGAATGAATATATGCTATTGAATGAAATTGTGAATGTTGCACTTCCACTATCTGAGATACGAGTTTCCCTGGGTAGTAGCAGTGGCTAACCACCATGTGCTCCAGGTTGAGACTTGATACTCTGTTGACTCTATGTCGTAAGGGTTGCCGGGTACTGTGAAAGCCCCGGATGAGCTCGCCCCCGTGAATATACACCAGTGAGGGTGCTGGATATGGATCATGATTATGATCACAATTATGTTGAGTATAACTCGAGTTGGGGATGCACAACAGAGGGACAGTCCAATGGTTAGCTACCAGGACTTGTCGGGTTGGCTCTATAATCGATAGATAATATCATCAGCCACTAGGACAGGCATGCATCATATGCATCTATGTGACATTGTTTGGGTGTGAATATTGTACTTGGTTTGCCTTTGTGATTACTTGTGATTAACTGCTATTTGCTCTACTTGCTGTAACTGTTTGTTTGTGCTTGAACTTCCTATCTGTGTTTGTGACTGGGACTCTATTGGATTGTGGTGATTGGTTGATGGTTGGATTGTTTGGGCCTAGGGCCGTGGTTGAAATGAGATGGACCGATTGTTGGTTCGATTTTGTGTGTTTCTGGTTTGGAAAAATATGAAAGGCTATTTTGGTTCAGCATAGATAAACCTTTTTGAAAGGCTTTTGAGTTTTTGAGAACTGAACGGTTCTTCTTTCAGAAAAGATTTCCGACTTTACTTTTATTGTAAATCGTTATTTTTGAAAAGAGGCATAAGACGGTTATTAATCACTAGTACGGTTTATCTTCAACGTATCCTATTACAGTAATTCCCAAAAATCCTTTACTGAGAACCCTTTCGAGGATGATGTTCTCACCCCCCCCCCCACATTTTCCCCTTTCAGGATATGGGCACTGAAGTCACGAAGAGTTTATTTAGTTGTTGTTGAGATGCTCTGTATTGTTTTAGTTATGGTTTGTTGTACCCTCGCCTTTATCTTGATATATTCTGTAAGAGGGATAGGAATTGTATTGGATAATGCTTGTAATATTATCTATGTACATAAGTGTATATATGTATGTACTCTTTGCGAGTTGTTGTAAGTGTATTGAATGTATGGATGTACGTTGTATAGCAAAAGTATTTTTGGGAGCGGTACTGCAGTTTAAAGTTTTAAACAGGCTCATATTTTAGTAATAAATAGTATAAAAGTCGTCGTAATGTCCGAGTTATCAGAGTCGCGCAGCCGGAAGCGTGAGCTTTGGTAGTTACGGTGTTACAACTAGTATTAAGCCGACCAAACTTAATACTAAGAAATATGCAATGATAGGCTAACAGCATTACTCAATAGACATTCATGTGTATAAAACTCTAACTCTCGTCATCAGGACAAGACCGATAATATGACAAACGCTCAGAGTATGCAAATGAAGCATAGTCAGTCCATTCCTCAGGCTCTACAGGAAAGACTGCTCTGATACCATAATGTAACACCCTAACTATCAAAATGTCACGCTTCCGGCTGTGCCACTCTAGTAGCTCGGGTATTACGGCGACTCTTAAAATATTTAATACTAAAATATGAGCCTGTTTAAAACGAAACATAAATCCATACTTACAACTATATACATACACATACATAGTATTAACTTACAAGCTTTACATAACACAAATCCTATCCCTCTTATAAATTGTGAAAGATAAAGGCGAGGGAATAGTAAATAATAACTAAAGCAATATAAAACATCACGACAGCAATAACTAGGTAAATTCATGACTTCTGCATCCATATCCTGAAAGGGGAAATCTGTAGGGGGGTGAGAACATCATCCTCGAAAGGGTTCTTAGTAGAGGGTTTTAAGAATTGTTATAAGAAGAAATTTTAACAAAAACTGTTTTAAAAGCTCAGTAGTCATCGTTGTCTTATGAATTATTCAAACATCGACGTGTAATTAAATCCAAAATTCCAACACCCATATCTTAATTTCGTAAAAGTTCCATTCTTTATAAATAGACATAATATTCAATGTAAATACCAAGGGATCAATCAACCCAAACTCACCCATCACAGCCTCCGGCCCAATATACAATTAGATCTCGGCCTCCAGCCCAACAAAACTCATCACCACCATCATCAACCCACCACCAATACTTAAAACAGAAATCAGTCACAAGCACAAACAAATACAAGGCAAACACACTTAAAAAGCAGTTACAGCAAATATCATGGATACTAGTTAAGTAGAACTTATCAGGTAGGCAAACCAAAACAATTTAAGCATAGCCAAACAATGGCAAACAAATGCAGTATGATGCATGCCTGTCCTACTGGCCATGAGCTCACGTGTCGGTTACTTTGCCAGAGCCCGACATATCCGGTAGCTAACCCGGATATCGTTCTCTTGAAAACCGGTGGGTGGTACACCACCACGAATCCCACCTGGTGGGCGGTACACCACCACGAACCCCACCATTGCGAGCGGTACACCACCACGAACATCGCAAGATCTTCAATTGGAAAACAACACACACATGTGGGCGGTAAACCACCACGAACCCCACAAAGCATTCACTTTTAAAAACATGTGGGCGGTAAACCACCACGAATCCCACACAACATTCTCTTTAAAAATATATGGACGGTACACCACCACGAACCCCACATACATCTTGACACTGGGAAAATGGTAAACCACCACGAACCTTGCCAGGTCAAAGCTCAAAACAATTTCATTTTTAAACCTCTTTCTTAACATTTCACCAAGCTTTTATCAGCAAGTAATACAACAGTACATTCTCAAAAATATTTGATAATAATATAGGAATCTTTTCTTAAGATCCATACCCAAGGTAGTTACCAATCTAACACCGGTAGCCTAATTTCAATTCTATTTTTAAAATACCAAATAAATTCGGAATTGCACAAACTTTATGTCCAGGCAACCGTCTCGGATTAAGCTTTCTAATAAACTAAAATCGTAATTTTTTGATCAATCTAGCCTCGGGAATAGAAGAAAAACCGTGCCTTCTCTGCAGTACTTAAAAACCAGAAAAACAACAGTAGTGTGTTATATTCAATATTCCATATAAAATTCAAATTAATTCCAACCACCTTCAAAATTAATATGGTTAAATTTAACTTATCCAAGTTTCTTTCTCAATTGATTCCAGGTCAACATCATTTTTAATGAAAAAGTTACATAATTTGAAAGTTAGATAGAAATAATTCAAAATCTGTTTTAGAAATCAAGCAGCTTAGTATCTTTCAACTTGTATAACTTTTATTACAAAACTTCAATTAGACTAAAGTTTGGTTTGAAAACTCCTAACTTATCTAAAAACAAGTGTGTTTTGGTTGCAACCAATTGCTATTCAATTCTAAGAGTTACAAGTATTGGAAGTTGATGCATAACTTGTCGAAAACTGATTCTTTCAGGCTTTGATCACCAGTTTTCAAAAATTCACAACTCCCAATCCTTAACTCCTAAAATTCTGAAATTTTAGAGCAATAAACCAAGTTAATCAAATTTTAAAACAAAATTAGTTTCACTCCAAAAGTCAGCTCGTAAGAATCTCAGCAAGACAAACAAGTTGCTGCCCTGTTTGAACTTCTCTGCTGTAGGACAGATTTATCAACTTAATTTTAAAAATTCGCCATAAATTGTACATTTAACAAAAATACCTCAAATATTCCAGTCCAATTTTCTATATTTCCAAGTTTAATCCAGACTTAGTCCCACATAATTCCGATCATCATAGAATTAATTATAGCTTTTCAAAGTTTCTGTCTTCGTTTAAAAGTAATGCAGAAAATCAAATTTCATAATTCAACTTTGAAAAATCATAACTAATTCTCTAGTTAATACGAAACCTTTAAAATTGAATATTGATAACTATACTTGTTGTAGTTTACTTCGCTTTTACTCTCATATAATTCCAATCACTATTAAGATGCCGGTTCACTTTCAAAGTTGCCGTTTTATTTCAAAACTTCATATTTTCAACAAGTAGTTTAGTATTTCAAAATTCAACCCCTTTTATACTTCTCAAAATCAATTCCAAATAAACTACCAACCAAAATTCATCGCCATCACAATACATCAATAACCAGCTCAACAACAACAATCCAATATAATCAATCAATATCATTAATCAACAATTCAACCAATTTCCATATAATCAATTAAGATCCACAATCTCCAGCCACCTCAATCACCTCAATCAAGCAAACAATTTCGTTATACAAAATAATTCAATTCAATCCATAATATTTACGTAATCATAGAGTAAATATATTTTTTGCTTTAATATCAATTTATAACAACTCTTGAAAGAAAAATAAGTTTAAGAAAAACTCCCCTACCTCGATTGCGATTTATCCACACGACAGAAACTCTTTTTCTCACAGCCCGTAACAACACAGCCTCAACCACAGTTTCTTACTACTTCCACAACAATAGCCACAACTTTAAATGCGATACAAAATAACCAAAACTCACCCCTAAAGCAATAACACCAAAAATTCCTCAATAACGTAGAGCAGAAAAGCGACTAAACCAGTTTTTGGAGTAAAGCAACTTATTGGAATCGAGGCTAAGTGGGGGAACAAAACTACAGTGGCTCCAACGAGCTCCAACAGCGATCAGAACTCCGATGACGGTGGCTGTAACGACATGCAACGACAATAAAGTTCCCGAAATCTCAAAAGGATGCCGGAAGCGTTTCCGACAATGGCAGCAGCGTATCTCGGCGGTGAAGGCTCGGCCATCCATTACCCGCGGCGGCGACGGAGCGTACGACGGCGACTAGGCAGATCGACGGTGAGGGAAACCAACCCAGTCTCGGATCTCTCTCTCTCTCACGCATCTCTCCTCTGCGACGGCGCAGTTGGCAGCGACAAGGACGAACGGCGGTGCGAGTAGCAGTACGCCATGGCGGCGGCGAGCTTCTCCTTCCCTAGCGCCTTCCCTCTCTCTCGGGTCTCCCTTCCCCGTTTCTCTCTTTCTTTCTTCTTTTCTTTCTTTCATTTCACAGGACCGTGCGTGTGTGTTGGTGAGGAAGAGAATGAGCTGAGTGTTGTTTAGTTAGGGTGAGGGTTTGGGTAGTTTTAGGAAATTTTAATAAAATATGGATAATAATGTAACTTTATAAGATAAAGAAAAGATAGAATAATAATTAAGAAAACTAATTTAAATATAAAATATTTATCTTTGAAAATACCTTTTTAATTACTAATTTGTAATTTATTTTTAGTTAAATAATAATTTAATAAAAATTGGAGATAAGTAAATTAATTCTCCTTTATTTACAAAATAAGGTTAAAAATATAAATATTTAAAATTAAAGCATATAAAGCATTCGCTATTTTTCAATTATAAGAATTGTAATTACTCAACTTATATCTAAATATCTCTAAAAATATCATCTTAAATAAATATAATAGATCATAAATAATTTATTAATAACTTTTCAAAATTCGGGGTCTTACACTTAGTGAACCTATACTTGGAACAGCTTGGTCATTCATACTGTCCAGGAAAACTTTTAAGTTTTGATACAAAATGTTTTGGGTTTTAAAGAATAAACGAATTTCTCTTTTAAAAAGGATTTCGGATTTTTGAAAATGTAAACCTTTGGTTTTTGAAACGATACATAAGGCGAACAATGTACTCTGAAAACAGATTTAATTTACGTATCTTATTATAATAATTCTGTAACCTTATAGTGAGAACCCTTTTGAGGACGATGTTCTCATTCCCCTACAGGTGTTTCTTTTTCAGGATATCGGCGAAAAAGTCTCGAAGAGTTTATTTTCTTTTCCGGTTACATGATGTTTTGTATTGTTTTAGGTATTATGTTTTCCCTTGCCTTTATCTTTATACATTTTGTAAGAGGGATAGGAATTTGTGATATGTATGTTTGTAAGTTATATATATATATAATTCTAAAGTATTGTATCCATCCATCTCGTTCGTATTTTTTGATACCCGTATAACCATCAAAGGGTGTTGAAGTGACTAGTTCTGGGAAATTAAGTGGTGTTGAGGACAAAGATTATGTATATATAAATATATGTTTTCACGAAAAAGTGTTTTTGAAAGGATATACGGTTTTCGGTTTCAAACAGGCTTCTATCTTAGTATTAAATATATTAAAAGTTGTCATAATATCTGAACCATCAGAGTGGCACAGCCGGAAGTGTGACATTCTAGTAGCAAGGATGTTACACATAAGGATAAAAATAATCATCTGCATACCTAATGAATTGAACATCCAACATATTTTAATTATACATAACTAAACCTAATCCAATCAAAATAATCATCCACATAAGAATTAAATAACCATCCGCATATCTACTAAAATGACCATCCTAAATTTGCCATTGAAGTAGAAGAAGAAGGAGATGAATAAACAGAAGAAGCAACCATGATCAAACTCCCTTAGTCGCGTACGTCCCTGTATATTGATCAGATCTGTCGTGGATGGTGACGCTGGGACGGTGAATGCAGTGAGCTGAGGAAGAGGCTGCACAACCGGCGGTGGGTGGGCAGCGTGAAGGTGGCTGTCCAGGGCTAGTGTGACGCGATCATTCATTCGCGGAGAGGCTGGGAGGCGGCGGGTGGGCAGCACGAAGGAGGCTGTCTGGAGCTGGTGCGGTGCGATTGGACATCAGCAAACAGGCTGGGCGGCGTTGGCTGAAGGCTAGGAGGCAACGATTGGAGTCTAGATAGTGTCGGACCAGAGAGTAGGGAAGTGAAGCGGCGGCTAAATTAGTCTGCAGACCGGAGTTCGCAAATATAGAAGGGAGGTTAGCGTGATATTAGGTATAATTGCACTGTTTGTGATTTGGTTTAATTTAAAATCTTTATTTTTTAAATTTTAAAATATGAAATTATTAATAATTAATTAATCATTTGATTTATGATTTTAATTTTTCTTCACTCTATTATTCACATTGTTTATTACTCATTGTGTCCTTATACTTTTTTTTTTATTTTTATGATATCTTCTATCTGAAATATATTTATTATGTCCTACGAAAAAATATAAAAAATACTAAAATGATCGTATAAGTTACAAATATAATCGTAATCATCAAATTAAATTACAAATTCTATTTACATAATCTTAAAGAAATTTAAATTCATCAAACTTTGAATTTGTCAAATCCAACAATCTATCTCAAATTTTGTGTATGTTTCGGAGGTGTGGGACAATACTGCTCAAACCGTACCGTCGATACCGAAATAATTATCATAAGGTATTATCCATGCATGTCCTTAAATTTAGTCAACTATTAAAAATTATGCACCCATTCATAAGATCGGATCAAGTTGGATCGACTCAAATTGTCATCTCTACAGTAATATATATCTTAAAGAGTATTATAAAAAGAAATATTTTACAAAATTATTAAAAAGAATTTTTATAATGTTTTAAATACATTAAAAATTTTAAAATTTAATTTTGTTGAGATTATATAAGTCAACAAATAGGTTACATAATAATTAATCTCTTTTATTATTTTAATTTAGTCAATATGTGACCAATATCTCCAATACTAGTTTTAATTTTAATTTCATTTTGAATCGTACAAAAATATTTGTGGGTTTAAATAGTGATTTAAAATTAAAATAAAATCTGCTCTTCCAATATTTAGTCTTGATTTATTTAGAATTTTATATCATTTTTAATTATTTCATTAACATAATTATATGAGTGGCAAAATTTTATTGGTTCTCCATTAAGGTGATACTGTATCTCTAAGATGATATATATTAACTCCAATAAAAATTTTAATTCTAAATCAATTTACTTTTTGAAAATATCAAAAGTGATACTTTAAAAACACACCATTAGAAATGTTCATTATAACATTATTAATAAAAAAGTGTTAAATTTTTTATTTTAATATATATAAAATAAATATTAAAAATATAAACTTTGTATTATTTACATAAAATAAATAAATAAATAAATAAAAAATATATGTGTTTTGGACACATATTACTTAAATACTAATTATTTTATTATTTGGTAATACTATAAAGATAAAAAAGATAAAACTTATTACAATAATTAATAAATAATTAATAAATATTAAATAAGATAAATTCTAATTATTTTTTTCTAAATTTTTTTTATCAAATATTTTCATTTATTACTTTTGTTTAATTTTTTCTCTTCAGTTATGACTAAAAAAAGATAATGCTCCATTATTTAATGACGAAAAACTTTTTGAATCCTTAATAGATGTTGTTTTTATTTTTCTTTGAATGCATTATATTTAAAAACAAAATTAGTACATACACATTAAATATTAATCACTAAATTAGTCATTACACACACATATATATTATTTTAGTTATTTTAAATATATATTTTATATTTTAATATATATTTTATACGAGTGACTAATTTAGTGGTTAATTTTTTATGTACACCGAACATAAAAAATTTAGAAATTAATGTATGTATTAATGTATAAATTATATTCATATAATTTATTAATTAGTAAATGTATTAGAAAATTCAAAACGATAGTTATGAATGACTAAAGATTGTAATTGTAAATTTTCTATTGACCAATTATTTTTTTTGTTTTTATATAATTTTTAGTTGAACATTATATTCAATTTTATAGAATTTTATAAGGTCTTGATTGGCCTGGTTCTCTATAAATTACATAAAATCTAAATTTTAGTCTTTAGTCTTTTGTTCATCACAAATCAAAGAGAGTGGCATAGGAAGTACGCTTATTTCTTTTCTTTGTCCTATTTCATTTTAATCTGTCTATGATTGTATCCTAATCTTGGAGACTCTATTGTAGATGCTCATTATAACATTATTAGTAAAAATTGTTAAATTTTGTATTTTTACATAAAATAAATAAATAAATAATCTATGTGTTTATACAAAAAAACAAGGTTAAAACGGCGGTTATTTTTGGTAATTATAGCGGTTAGAATTGCCATTATTATCGAAAATGGCGCCTCCAAGAAACGCCATTATTCTGGGCGCCATTTTGGTTATTACGGCGGTTTTCAGAAAACCGCCACAATTACCTGAGGTTAATACGGCGGTTTTTTTAGGGTTAAAATGGCGGTTTAAAACCGCCATTATTTCCGTATAAAATGGCGATTTTTGAATTGTTTAAAACGGCGGCTATAACCGCCGTTTTTACCATTATAACCGCCATTTTTACCAGGTTATAATGGCATCTTGTGTGTTTAAAATGGCAGTTTCTAACTGCCGTTTTTACTAGGTTATAATGGCATCATTTTTGTTTAAAATGGCAGTTTTTAACCGCCGTTTTTACCAGCGTATAATAGCATCATCTTCATTTAAAATGGGGGTTTATAACCACCATTTGTATCTAATTATGATGACAATTTTATGCTTTTTAAAATAAGATTGAAACCACCAATTTAAAGTGATATTTTCGAAACTCACTTAAAAATCTCGTAATAACCAAAAAAGGCATAACCATAAATCAAACATCAAGTAGTTGTATATATGCAAATTAATAGAATATTGTTAAACACACCACAATTGAAGAGTTACAATGGTGTATGTCACTGACTCCACAATACAAATTCATAGGTTTTAAGACAGTAGCTATTGAATCTATTTATCCAATTCGACATTACAATGGCTGTAACAGTGGCTTTGTGAACTTTTTCTTCTCAAGTAGTTGTATATATGCATCTTCATAATCAAAGATAAACTGGTTAAGTGCTTACGGTCCATGAGCTGGCAATACAAGTTCTGGCAGTCCAATCTCAACACATTTAGCTCAGAGATGTTAAAGCCATAAACATAAAGATAAAGAAAATACATTGCAGCTGTTTACAAAGAACAGAGACCAACCTCGCAACGTTACGCCAAAGGCCACTAAATCCTAGTACTATTTGAAGTGTTGAAGCAACAATAAGAGCACCCTAGATTGCCCGCATTATTCTCTTGAATTTCTGATTACATTAATAAGCAAATCAAACAGAAAAATGTGATCAAACAGTTCCAATCAAATCAGCACAAAATTTCATGTCTTTCTTTATATATATAAATCAGCACAAACTAGATCCATTACTACATTTCCTAGGCCAACATAAATGCTTTTGTTTATATATATAATAAAAAATAAATAAGTTTGAGCACTGTGATATTTTCTACTGTCATTTGCTTCTACACCAATTATATTATCTCCCAAGTAGTAAGTATAAATCATAAATCACTCAAGATAAAATAATGGCTATATATAAAACTTTAATTATGTTAGTGGTATATAAAAAATAATTATTATAGTTATGTTAGCACCATTTCTCAGCTTGTTCTGAGAGGAATATAAAATTATATATATTATTTTTTTCATATCCATTTGAAGTATTTAAGTTGATTACTACCTTAATGAGAATCTTTTGTCACAATCACCAAAAGGAGAAGTTCTAACCCAGAAGAAGTTCTAGCATAAAAGCCAGCAATCAACTGGGAAAAAGAGTTAATTCTTTCGAAGGTTTCTGTCAAAATTAAGCCTAGCTGGTACTCACACAGGAACTTAAACTAGTTGGGCCAGGTTAACCCAACCCATCGCTAAATTGAAATTAACAAGAAAAAAGGGACTTAAAAGAATGAATTTGACCCAAACTTTTCAGATCTACCTTTTGCACAATCAGCAGAAGGCAGAGAACTAAGAAACCATGGAAGTTTATCCTTAAATTGTGTTGTAGAGGGTCGATCATTCCGCAAATCTGCATGACGAAAAAACCACACAATTCAAATATAGGCCTCAAAACAAAACAAGAAATCATTCGTGCAATTACCATTGTGCAATCTTTGCATTCTCCATTTTGAGTATAAGAACTATATGCATATTTGCAAATCCAGTGTGCTATTTCACATACCTGACATCCAGATGATTTACCAATGGCAGCCAGATGCTCTTTCTATAAGAACTATATGCTTGTATTTTGTTTATTTTAATCCCTGGAACATACTCCATTGAAAATTAATTTTTTCCTATAAAGTAAAAAGAGTCAAGGAAATAAATAAGGCAAATATATTATTCTCAAGCCACAAGGGAAGGAACAAGTTATAGCATAATCAAACTATAATTTATATATGATACAAGAGAAGATCCTTAAATTTGATAAAACAGAATTAAGGAAGACAGTATACTCTGTAACTGTTGTATTCATCTTTGACCTTGAGCTGCACATCCTTTCTAGAATAAATCAATTACTCTATTGTAAGCATCCTCTAAAAATAATAAATGAAAGTTAATAAAGAGGAAGGGGGAAGGGAGGGGAACCTGATTTTTGGAAAGGCCAGCCTCGCTAAGAGATGCTTATCTGCACCACAAGAAAATGTGAAATTTAGACTTCACTCACTTGTCTCTCAAACAAAGGCATTCTCCAAGGAATCAAAAACAAAACCTAATTCAAACAAACAATTTTAAGGGCCACTTTAAATTTGAAAACTCTTTTCCTCTATCAAACAAACTTGTTATTTCAATGTGATAGATAACATCTTCAATAGCATCTATGTTATCCTGCATCCACACCACATATTATGATTGAAATTATAATTCTTTGCATAAAATAATTCTAGGACATTTATTATAGCATTAGTTTATATATATTTGTGAACTCTTTTTTATTATAGCATTCAGCTACGGAAGCATAATGTATTATATTTGCGTTAGTACTAAATTTGAGAACATTAGTTTATATATATTAACATTTTTAGCAGAAACCTTAATTAAGCTAACATGCATGCTTTTTATAAAATTCATCCTTACCAATTGTCACCGTCGATCTTGACCTGCAATTTAACATTCCATAAGATAAGCACACCACCGTTGCTTAAGATATAAAGTTCCAATATTAATTAATAATTATCATTAAAAATATAGCACGATGGCTGCTCAAATATTATACTGCTAAGATGTGGATGCCAAAATATCAGTATAAAAAATTCAAAATATTGATGCAAAGTTGAAAACCGTGGAAGCAGAGCTGTTGAGGCGAATGATGTCAGCCATTATTTGGTCTTCCAAGGCCTTTTTTCTGCGTGGAACAAGTCCATATGAAAGGAATAAAACACATCTTGAAATGATATTTCGGAAGCTCTCTGAATCAATTCATCAAATAGATCGTGAACATTCCAGAGATCAAGCAGTTTCACAAACTCATTGCTCAGACTGAGGATCTTTGATTCCTCATTTATCTCTTTAAAAGCCTTGGAGAGTGAAGAACACTAATCATATCAACCGTTATTAGCACAACTAGCATGCAGTTGAATATTGTTATGAGTTAAGACTCCACTCCTAAGTTAGTTATAATGGCTGCCACGCTGGCAATTCTGTTATGACAAAGCTCTAACTGCTTCTGGTAGTCTCTTGCAGAGAAATTTATATACAAAGCACCAAAGACTACGCTATAAGATATGTGAATCAATACGAAAATAAAAAAATTTATACACTGATCACACACAAATTCATAAGAATTCCGAAGGATCCCTGCATATCAGATTTCGTTGAGAAGGATCCCTGCACTGCATACTCAGGAGAAATATAGCCACTACATTGCATTCAGTGCATCACATAAGAATTTCGAAGGAAAAAATGTTGCAACTTGAACTAGTAAACAATATTTTAGCCTACTAACTAAGTTCCTATCACTCTTTTTGTTGTGGCCTCAGATTGATCTCCAAAAAATGCCCTAGCAAGACCGAAGTCTGATAATTATATTATGATTGAAATAATAATTCTTAAGCATGGAATATGAATTATGAAATACCTTGAGAATATTCTTGACATTTATGCATTCTTGTTACAACTATACCTTGAGAATATTGAGAATATTCTTGTTAGTATGGTTCACTGGCTTGGGAGAATATTCAACAATAGCTAGCTCAGATCTCCAGGAGTGCTTGCTGCCAGAAACTGAATCTGTACAACAAATTTGGGTTCTTAAAGCGTACACATTTGAAATAAAATAAGAGGAATGCTAGAATTTATTGTGTTTAGTAATTAATTATCTATTAATGTCTAAAAGTATATGTTAAAATATGTTATTAGATTGCTAAATTAAAAAGATTGAGTTAATGACTAAAAGTGAAAAATGAAGAACCTGATGATGGAGAGTATAGAGGACCTTTAACATTAAAGAAGTGAACTTGTTCGTAATGGTAAAGAAGATTGCAGTAGTGTTTCCTGAGCACAAAAGAGGCACTTGTGGTTGTCGCTGAGAACCTGAAGACAGTTCCCACTTCCCTCCATTTCTTCTCTCCAACAAAATGAAATTACTTCAACCTAACTTATTGAATACAAACTTTTCCTTTTGAACCAATTAAGCCATAATAAGATCACTGAATCAAATCAAAACCAAGAATAAGGAGAATAATATCCACTGAAGTAACAGAAACTCTAACTAACAAATATAAAAAGAATTCTTTAGCTTTTACTAATTCATTGTTTATTTAAAGAATTGAGTATGGAAGCACATAATACCTTACATCAAATGCAAGCCCACTTTTCTTTTCAAGAAATTTAATAATTGGTACACGAGCCTTTCCAAATGTAAACATGATCTCTTGCTGCTGCAACCCTTCTATATCAGTTCTGTACTTCATATGAAAATGTGCAATCATCTGTTCTTGCATGAGAATAGGCAATGTATTCTGTTTGGCAAAATTTGTCACAGCTTGAATTGTGTCTCTCTGAAATGCACAACATGTAGCCAAGAAAACCAAGCATCAGAAGTACAATCAAATTAGCAATGAACCTCTTAGGAAGATAATGATCTAGAATCACAATAACCAATAAACCTGGAATCTGTATTAAAAATAAATAAATAAATAACAGAACACATAGAGAAGCAACAGAAGCAATTTCTAAGAAGCAAAATAACAAATACATAGAGTGCAATCAGTGCATTATTACTAAATATTTTTGAATCAAATTCACGCTGCCATTAATTTGTCCTATGCATCATTCCTACAATCATTGAAGTAATTAGAACAAGAGGATGTGAATTTAGTTACAGATCTAGAGGTGAGAAGTTAGAACGCAAACTGAGAAATAGATCGAGGAGGAGAAGGCACGTTAATGCATGAGGAGAAGCTAGCAGAGCAGAAGCTCGAAAAAGGAGGAGAAGCTCACAGATCTGGAGAAAATCTTGACGAAGGAGGAGAACGCGCCGCCGGAGGAGAACATCGCCATAGGAGATTATCGCTGGAGAGATTGTCACTAAAGGAGATAAGGAGAGAGTTTCGGTTCACAACACAGAATCTCGATGGAGAGGAGATTCTAGTCAGAGGAGATCGGCGCTGGAGAAGATCGTCGCCGGAGCAGATCACCGCCGGAGAAGATCACAGTGACAACGTCGTTTTCGTCCTTCCTCTGACACAGTGGCAGCGTTGTTTTTGTTTTAGTATGTAATTCTAGGGTTGAATCAGAGTTTTAGACTATTTTAAATAATGGGTACAGATAATGGCGGTTTAGAACCGCCAAAATCTCTTAAAACTGTCATTTTATACAAATTAATTATGGCATTAAGATACAATGCCTTAATATCCGAACATTATGGCAATTATTTAGAACCGCCGTAATCTAAATGTATGCCATTTTAAACAATTTTTTTTATAGTGACATGTTACTTAAATACTAATTATTTTACTATTTAGTAATACTATAGAGATAAAAAAAAAGTAGAACTTGTTACAATAATTAATAAATAAGTAATAAATATAAAATAAGATAAATTTTAGTTATTTTTGACTAATTTTTTTGTTATCAAATATTTTTGTTTATTACTTTTGTTTTCTCTCATTAGTTACGACCAGAAAAAGATAATACTACATTATTTAATGACAAAAAACTTTTTTAATTCCTAATAAATGTTGTTTTTGTTTTTCTACATTATATTTTTTTTGGTGACTTAAATGCATTATATTTAAAAACAAAAATAGTATATACATATTAAATATTAGTCACCAAATTAGTGTATTAGTCATTAAATTAGTCAACACACATATTATTTTAGTTATTTTAAATGTGTATTTTTTATTTTAATATATATTTTATATACGAGTGATTAATTTAATGGTTAATTTTTTATGTATATCTAATATAGCAAATTTATAAATTATATTCATGTAATTTATTAATTGGTAAATGTATTAAAAAATTCACACTGATAGTTATGAATGACTAAAGGTTGTAATTGTAAATTTTTCTATTGACCAATTATTTTTTTCGTACAATTTCTAGTTGAACAGTATATTTAATTTTATAGAATTTTATAAGGTCTTGACATAGAATCTAAATTTCAGTCTTCTTTAGTTTTTTGTTTACCACAAATCAAAGAGAGTGACATAGGAGGTACGTTTATTTTTTTTCTGGTCATATTTCATTTTAGTCTATCTATGATTGTATCTTAATCTTGGAGACTCGAGCTCTACAATTTTATCTTTATCTTTTAACAAATTTGTTTTTTTTCCGTTTTGTAAAGAAATTGATTATACATAAATACGGTTAAATCATATTGTTCAAAACTTTTTTTTAAGTCAGATGTTTCATCCATTATTATGTTTATCATAAGGTATTATTCATACATGTCTCTAAATTTAGCCATCGGATCAAGTTAGGTCGGCTCAAATTGCCATCTCTATTAACATATACCTTAAGAGTATTATAAAAAGAAATATTTTACATTGGAAATGCTCATTATAACATTATTAATAAAAATTGTTAAATTTTTTATTTTAATAAATATAAAATAAATATTAAAAATATAAACTTTGTATTTTTTACATAAAATAAATAAATAAATAATCTATGTGTTTATGACACATGTTACTTAAATACTAGTTATTTTACTATTTGGTAATACTATAGAGATAAAAAAAAGCTAGAACTTGTTACAATAATTAATAAATAATTATTAAATAGTAAAATAAGATAAATTTTAGCTATTTTTGACTATTTTTTTTTGTTATCAAATATTTTCGTTTATTACATTTGTTTTCTCTCATCAGTTATGACTGAAAAAAGATAATGTTACATTATTTAATGACGAAAAACTTTATTAATTCCTAATAAATGCAATCTTTGGTTTTCCTTGGATGCATTATATTTAAAAAACAAAAATAGTGTATACACATTAAATATTAGGCAACACGTACACACACATCTAAATTTCAGTTTTCTTCAGTCTTTTTCAGTCTTTTATCTAAATTTCAGTCTTCTTCTATCTTTTGTTCACCACAAATCAAAGAGAGTGACATAGGAGGTATGCTTATTTCTTTTCTTTGTCATATTTTATTTTAGTCTGTCTATAATTGTATCCTAACCTTGGAGACTTGAGCTCTACAATTTTATCTTTATTTTTTAACAAAATTGTTGTTTTCGTTTCGTGAAAAAATTGATTATACATAAATACGGTTAAATCATATTGTTCGAAATTTTTTTCAAGTTAAATGTTTCATCCATTCTTGAATATATGTTTATTTTGAATTTTACAATAATTAAAAAAAACAATTGCTTTGGCACCATTTTAAAATTAGAGGGTAAATTATCTTCTCATCATATGTATTGTTGCATAATAAATCCTAGTTGTAATTTAAGAAAAAGTAATTTACCTCTGATTTTTTAATGATACCAAGTATACTTGCCTTAAAAAATTTGTTGAAATGTGTTAAAAAGTAGGTCAAAATGATCTTTAATAACAATAATTACTCTTCTTTATTATTTTAGTTGTATTCTCTTTCATCCATTAATTTTGGGTATCATTGAAGAAGAAATCATGGTATTGATAATATTCAATTCCATTGATTCGTGGAGAGGAAAAAAATTCTAAAAAATGAACACTTATTTGAGAAGAAAAGAAGTGCATAAGGTCTTGGGTCAAATATGATCATAGAGAAAATCTTCAGTTTCTCTGGCTTGTTAATTCGTATTTTTAAAAACTGAGTATCTATCTTTAATTTTGTTAGATTTTTAATCCTATGTTTTGATTATGGCCTAGTTCATTAAACGGCATGAAAATTGGCTGATCTAGGACTAGTAAGATTCAAAAATCTATGTGACATTAAGAATGAAATGTTTTATTATTACAAGAAGAATATTTCATTTATGAAGATGTTCTTAGCATATACGCAGTTATATATATAGTTCAATCAATTTAAAATTCTTTATTTCCAAATAATTTCTTTTACAATCTCATGCATTTGACATATATTAATTAAGGTTTTAATGATTCATGCAGGACAAATTTTGAACAATGAAGAAAAAGTGTGTGGAATCCAATAACAGCGATGCTAGAAACATCAATGATGTTCTATATTACAAGTTGTTGGTGAATATTTTCATGGCCCTTAATGTTGTAGAGCTTGCAACAGTATCAAAAGTGTGTAAAACTTGGCGGAAAGCTCGTAGTGACCCTAAACTTTGGCATAAGCTTGACCTTAGTGTACTTTGTAATAAGCCTTTTAACGTACCCAGGATGCTAGGATCTTGGAAATATTCAAGTGAAAGACTGACTAAAGTCTTGAGGGGAATCTTAGCTCAGAGCGAAGTAAGGCACATTCGCTGTTTTGTGTTCAATTACTATGCTTACTTAAAGGACGAACACTTGCTCCTTGTTGCTAGAAGGTAACACTACTTTTAATTATTCGTTGTGCTCAAATTGCATAATTATATATGGTATATTATATACATAAAGTGTATGTATGTTTAAAAAATTATGATAGGTGACTGGTTTGAGGCTTTGAGTACTAAATTTGTGTGGTTTGATAGGTAATACTGTTGAAGTAGAATTTTCTAAGATATTTTTTTCGAGTAGAGGATTGATTTGTACTCAATGTTTGGGATACTTTTTAAAGTTCTTTCTAATGTTTAAATCGTTCTATTTAAGTTTCTATCATTTTAAAATTGTCTCAAGGTTGTCTGTTGTTAATAAGCTGTTAACAAAATTGACGGTAGGATGAAATTGAGACGATTTTGAAATATTAGGGACCTAAATAAGATGAAAAATTGAGGAAAAAATGATACACTACTTTTAGAAAAATTACTAAATCAAGTAAAATGATAAAGAATGTTAATGAAATAAATTGCATTATAAATTTAAGATTTTTACTCATGCTTATAGAATAACTAATAGATACACTTTCAGGAATAAAAAAAAGCATGATATATATAATAAAATATAAATTATACTTTTTTTTGTCTCTAATATACTGAATTTCTTTAATGTTTAATTTAATTAAAATTTATTTTTAACTTTTAAATAAATTTTAATATTTTTCTTTTATAATGTCAAATTTTTTACCATAGATAATTATTCAATTTATTTTTTAATTTTGTTCTTAGTCAAAAATAAATTTTCTTAGAAGGAAAGTAATATGATTAAGAATAAAATTAAATTAAAAATAAATTTATTTAAAATAAAAGTAATATAATTAAAAATAATTTACTTAGATATAATTAAAAAATAATTGAATTATTGTCTATCATAAAAAAAATGAAAAAGTTTAAGAAATTAATTAGGATGTAATTAATTTGGAGTCAACTAATTAATAAATAATTTTTATTTTCAATTTTAAAACTCGAAAATTAGGATAATGGGTTTGTTTTAACTAATATTTTTTCTAATGTCTTTAGATATTATTTCTAATAAGATAAAAACATAGAAGGATATTTAAAGGTTAGATTAAGATAATTTTAAGTCAAGTTGTAGAATATAAAGTTGTAGTATCAGGATACAAAAGCTACGGCAAAACTTTTTATCATTCAGGTTGGTAAATCTAGAATAATAAGGTATATTTACAAAAGCCTTTGACGCTCAAATTAGTAATAATCTAAGATTAAAAGATATAAGAGTTAGGAATAAATTAGACACTTTAAACATGTGTTAAATTATTTATTTATACTGTTTGAAAAAAGAATTTAAAAACAAATCGAATAAATTCAAATAAGATTTTACGTGAATATAATCATTATATACCAACTTTCTCATTATTATTATTATTATTATTATTATTATTATTATTATTATTATTATTATTATTATTATTATTATTATTGAGGTAAAGTTTCTCATGTTTATATTTTTTAGCAGGACTCCAAATCTAAAAATGTTAGTTCTACCTGCCATATGCAACTTATCAAAAGAAGCAATTGAACATGCAATTAGTTTATGGGTAGGACTTGAATCTATCACAATTACCCGCATGATCAATCATAAGAATATTTTTCCTGCAATTGGCAAATACTGCAAAGGAATCACCGGTCTGAAATTCACTATTGGCTTCGAGATGGATCATGCTAGAGCCTTGATCCAACACACCCCAAATCTCAAGTTCTTGAGCCTTCAATCCATAATAGTGAGCTTTAGAGCATTGCACAGTGTGCTTGAAAACTTGAAGCATTTGGAGATTGTCAACCTCTGCCATAGTCTCATCATAGACAAGCCTGACACATCAAACCGGGTTATTTTGTACACTTCTCACCAATTGCAACATCATCAATAGCCGCTCCTCCACCATTTGAGAAAGATTCTGACTTGTCAAAATAATAACGGGTGTGTCATATGCAAGCATAGGATGGAGGGTCAAAATTATCTGACGAAGAAAGCATTATATGAAGCCGTGAATAAATTATATGATCATGAATGAAGAAGCTTCAAGTAAATGTGGTTGTTCGAACATACACAATTTGAATTACTTTCATGGAAGTAGCTATTATGAATTACTGTTATTCTTGTTTTAGCATAAAGATATATGAGTATCTATGTTGGATAATTTATATTCCTATATGCAAAATTAGCTCTGTTATTCGGGGAAATGAAATAGTCTTGCTAATATGTAAGAATGGCAATGGGGAAAATTGAACACATGTCCCAATCAAAATTTCTATTTTTACACCAAAATCAGTCACTAAAATCAGCCATCAATGTATTATGTATAAATACATGAGTCGTTTAATTTATTTTCAATGTGTATTTGTAGTATTTTATACTGGTGGCTGATTTTAGTGGCTGATTTTAGCATACACGTAGCATAACTCTATTCCAATACCATACATGTTCCGAATATTAATTATCTATTCCATTACTACTCTTCCTATTATTTGCAAATATTTTATTTATTGTCTCAAATCTATGTTCGTCGCGAGTACCTTATAAATTCATATATGGACATATTTATACTCATACTCATACTCGTCCAATCTTAAATGTGATACATTTTGTCTTTGTTTATATGACATCTGTCCTATAGTCCTACCTAAAATATAATCTCTGTCCTAAAAAAATATAAAGTACTAAAATGATCATGTAAGTTACAAATATAATAATTAAAATCATCAAACTAAATTACAAATTCTATTTAAGCAGTCTTAAAAAAATTTAAATTCATCAAACTGAATTTATCAAATCCAATAATCTGTTTCATCAAAATTTATATTTCGAAGGTGTGGGATGACCACTACTCAAACCCACTCCATACCGAAATAATATTATAAGGTATTACCAATATATGCTACTAAATTTAGCCAAATATTGAAACACTATAAGAAATTACTAAAATAACAACCGATTTTAGCGACCAACAAAATCAGTTGCTAATAGTGACCAATTGTTTTTTTTTACCAAAAAAGAGTTGGTCGCTAATTTTTAATTTAGAAACGATTTAGCGACTGCCACCAAAATCATTCTAGTTGGTCGTTAAATTAGGAATTAGCGAGCGAATTTAGTGACCAATATTTTTGGTAATAAATAACCATATCAGTCACAAAATCGATCGCTAATTTTATCATTCGCAACTGATTTAGAGACTAACATAAAAAATAGCTAAAAATTTGTTAGTGGCTAAATTGGTCACTAAGGTGTTGGTCTCTAAATCGGTCGCTAATAATAAAAATTAGTGACCAATTCAACGATTAACAAAAAACTAAGGTGATAAAGCAGTTGATAGCAAAAAACTAGGCAAAAAATTGTTGGTCACTAAATCGGTTACTAAGGAGTTGGTTTCTAAATTCGTCGCTGATGATAAAATTAACTACTGATTCAGCGACTAATTAAAATATAAGGGGATAAAGCAGTTGATCGCTAAAATCAGTTGCTAATTTTATCACTAGCGACCGATTTAGCAAGCAACATAAAAAATATGCTAAAAAATTATTAGTCTCTAATTCATTAGCGACCTACACTACAAAAAAAAGTTGTTGAGTATCGTTAGATTTACCATTGGATTCATCAAATAAATTCGCGGGTAATCGGTTTACAATCGTCCCACGGTTGACAGTATAAACGGCGGCGAAAACTCATTACCGGCGGATTTTTTCCGTCCGACGCTAAGTACCGGCGGATTTTTCTTCGATGTTTTCAATAGATTCGTCAAGACTAAGTTGACGATTATCCGACGGTAATATTTTTCATTTTTTTATTTTTTTTGGACACTAATAAACCACAATCAGTAGTCAAATTAAGTTAACAAAATTATTAGCAGAAATCAACAAATTATTTTGTTAAAAATAAATGGTCTGAAATATAAACTAATGTCACAAAATTAGTGTACAATGAATTAGACAAAGAAAAAAAAAAAACCCGAACTCCTACAAATTCTGATAATCGTCATCGTCGTCATCGTTATCGTGGCTCCCCTGCTAAGGTGGTGGAGAAGGTGCTGACGTGGGTGTCCTACCAACAGTGTTGCCGTTGGAACCAGCAGTGCCGCTGTCTCCAGCGCGTATCTACTAGTTGTACTCTTCTATCTACTGTCGCAACCGATCGAGCTACTCCAGCTTCTTCGTCAGGCCCGAGCTGATGGCAACGGCTCCTCCCACGTGTGCAAAAAGGTCGTTATATCTCTGCTCAGACTGCTCCGCTTACTGGTGAAGTTCCTTTGTCATCTTTTGCACCTCCTCCCCCAAGTCGACAACCTTCTGAGGATCGGCAAGGCTGGTGGCAGAGGCAGAGGATGCCAACACGGAAGAGCGGAGCCCATTGGCAAAAACTGACCACAACCCGAAACAACAATTCTTGTGGGGCTCAGAGGTGGTCTCGCGCCAAATTCGATCTCTATCTACTACTGAGGTTTCAGAGATGGCTTCGTCATTCCTTTCAGGTGGCTGAGATTGCTGGGAAGAGGCCTCCAATCTCTGCGTCTAATCCTTCTGTGCATCAAAACACCAAAACTTACAAATAAGTAACAAGAAGATGAAAAAATACTCAATAATAAAGCTACTGGAATTAGATTTCACTTTCTGCAAACCTTCAATCAAAATCTCCACCATTTAGAATAAAAAACAAAATGAGATAAAGCTGTAATTCAAAATTCAGGCTGATCCAACGATGAGCGAATGAGAAATTTTAAAATCTAATGCTCTGCACAAAAACGAAAATTCTGTTTTTCTCTCTTCTCTCTCACTTTGTGATAGGGATGGCAAAACTCCCCAACGCGCGGGGACTTTTTTCACAAAAATATCACGTTGCAAGTATAGATCTAAACAGACAATGAATCCTCGATCAACGTTTATATTGTTTGTCACTTAAGCAAACCCAATAAAATTAACTGAAGTATTTAAACCTCAGGTCATCTCTCAAGGAATTGTAAGGAAGTATGTTTATTATTGGCTATGGAAAAGTATATTTTTGGGTGTTGTAATAAGAAACAAGAAAGTAAAATGGTAAGAAAATAAACTAATAACTAAGAAAGCTCTCAGCAAGGAAAGAGAATTAGAAGTCCTATCCTCATTATCATCGTCAATTGTGATGGTAAATGTAAATTGCTTTACTTAGTTATCCGCTAACAAATGAAGGAAAGTCAAGCGAGCAAAATCGACTTAAGTTCACAAGTCCTAATCAAAGACTAGATTTAGTGAGGCTCAAGCCAACTAGCAACTTTCAATCACCAATCAATAAAAGAATTTTGATAACTCAAGAGTCTCTAATTAATCAATCCAAGTCAAGAACATAAAAATCTAAATTAAAATCCACCCAAGCATTTTATCAAATACTTGGAAGGCATAAAATGAAAACATAAAAAATTGACAAGACATAGGAAATTCTAAGACTAACCAAAGCAAAGAAATAACAATAACAAAGCAATTGAACAATAAAAAACATGAAACATAAATTGTATTAATGAAAATTGAGAGTAATACATGAACTCATAAATTAAATTAGCAAAATAAAGAAATCAATAAGGGAAGTAGATAACTAAAGTGCTAAAACAAATAAAAGTAAGAGAAACTAAATTAGAATAAGACTGAAGCCTAAACCTAAGGAGAAATTGGAAGAAGAAACCCTAAACCTAGAGAGAGGAGAGAGCCTCTCTAGAAACCTATATTTAAAACCTAACTAATGTGAATGAATCAAAAGTGAATCCCCCATCTGCTCCACTCTCCAGTCTCTAATCTGTATTTTCGGGCCTGAAATTGGGTCAAAAGCAGCCTAGAAATCACCCGCAGTATTTTTTGTTAAATGCAGCACGTGACGCTCGTCACGCGTCAGCCACGCGTACGCGTTGCTGCCAGCTTCTCAAAACTTCAATTTCTTGTGTTCCTTCCACTTTTGCATGCTCCATTTCCATCCTCTAAGCCATTCCTGCCCTATAAAACCTGAAAACACTTAACGCACATATCATGGCATCGAATGGTAATAAGAGAAGATTAGAAATTAGCAATTTTAAGGCAAAAGAAGCATATTTTCAATCATAGCACAAAATTAGGAAGGATTTATAAAACCATGGAATTTATATGAATAAGTGTAAGAATAGTTGATAAAATCCACTCAATTCAATACAAAATAAACCCTAAAATAGTGGTTTATCAGGGATCCCCACCCCGTCCCTGCTAAATTTCGAATTATTAAATTTACTTAAATACCTTTAATAATTTATTCTAATATAAATGTTTTAGTCATTTCACATACCATATATATATATATTGAAAAACCTAACCTTAATTTCAAAAGTGTTTTCCCTTCTCTCCATAACACTAACACTGTGTCGTCCCACTCCCTAGTAACCCCAGAAGGCCAAAATTCGCAAATCCTAATCTTCTATAGCGTCACAACCATACCCCTCGCCACTTCTGCTTAGTGCTCATTGTAAGACCCGGTTAATTAATGGCTAATTAACCCATAAATGAGAATTTATTCTAGAAAGCCAAAAATATGATTTTTATGGCTAAATATGATAGAGAAGATTGAGACGAGAGTTTTGATACTAATTTTATAGAAATCGGACCAAGATTGGACCGAACGGGCCAAACCGGTCTAACCGGACCCAAAGTGGGCCCTTGGCCCAACTAAACTAAACCAAAACCCTAGTTTTCAGCACACTCTCTCCTCACAACACTCTCATTCACGCTGAAATGGAGGCCATGGAGGGAAGAACACTCTTTCAAGTTCTATCTCTCACTTGATCTTCAAACCACCATAACTTTTGATCCAGAGCTCCGATTGCCGCACCGTTTACGGCCACACGTTCACCGCGGAGAGCTCTATAAAACCCATACAATCAATCTTGAGGTAAGCCACGTTTTGTTCTTCGAATTTCCAGCCTTGATTTCGAGTTTCATGAGCAAAAATGTTGAGATTTTGGGCTCTTTGATGTTATAGGACCCAACTCTCTTGAAGGAGAAGGTTAATCTTGTCTCCTTGGACCTTGGGTGTGGTAAGATTCTCAACCCTAGTGTAATTTGTTGTTCTATGATGTTTGGGTATTGAGATGTTGTGTATGGATATGATGATTGTGGCTTAGGTTGTGTATATGTGAATATTGGAGCTTGATTGGTGATTTTGGAAAGCTTGGAAGAGGGTTTTGTGTGATAAAATCTGTTCTTGGAGGTGTTGATACCTTGAGAGCTTGTGGACAAGTGGTTTGGAAGTGCTCCGGTTGAGCGTGGGAAATCGGCTAAGGTATGGTTTCGGTTTCCCGTATCTAATATGTAATGTGGTAGGAAATACTTAGGCTAGAGGCCCTAAGATAGGCATTGAATGGTTGATGTTGTTAAATGGTTGAGATATATGATGTGATCATATATGTGACTATGAATATTGATGCCTTGATTGTGTGATATATTAGAAAATGCATGTTGTGATATATGCTTGATGAATGATTAAGGTTGAATTAGTGGGTGGTACCATGTTGATGGTGAGTGTGATGTTGGTCATGTATAATGATGGTTGACTGAAAATGGTATTATTGGAAATTGGGATGAGGGAGGATGTGTGACATGACATTGTGTTTGTCCTTTAGCCATTTGATTGAGAAGTGTTAAAATGGTTGGACGGTGATTTTGGAAATTTTGGTAAAGTGTCAATGTGTGAGTTAAGGATGGATTGTTGTTGATTTTGGTACATTTTGAATGATTTCAAAGAAAAGGGTTGAAATTGACATGTTTTGATTGATTTTGAAAAGATTTGAAAGTGGCTTGTTTTGAAAATGGCACTTTGTGGTTTTGTATGAAAACATGGTTTTTGGGCATACTTTGACGGGACATAACCTGGACTACGGATCTCTGATTTATGCCAAATCTGTTTAGAAATGAAATTGGATCCGGGATGTCCATGCTGTTCGAAGAACGGGTGAAAATGATTTAAAATGAGAGAGTTATGACCGTCGGAAGATTGGGGGTTGAATCTGTGAATTCTGCAGCTTTTAACTTAGAAAATTTTTAGCAGAAAAACCCTCCGCGCGTAGGCGCACTTGGCGCGTGCGCGCCATTCTTTCAGGAAGCACCATCCACGCGTGCGCGTGGTGTGCGCGGGCGCATCGATGCGCTGCGCCATATGCCCAGCTATTTTCCAGAGAGTTGTGCCAGAATTGTGCCAGTTTTGTGCCTGGGCGCAAGAGCACCCACGCGTACGCGTGGCTGACGCTTGCGCGCCGTTTGGCTATTTTTCAACCCCCGTGTTCGCACGTATGACGCTTGCGCGTCGATGAGTTTTTGGCCATCCGCGCGTGCGCGTGGAGTGCGCGTACGCGTGGCCCTGTTTTCATCCCAAAGTTGATTTTTGAGTTTTAAAAGCCAAATTTCATACTTCTAAGCCTCCGATCTCACCACTTATATCTTAAACCATTATGATATGCCTAGCATGAGGAAAAGGGCTAGTGGATGTGGTAACTTGCGAGTGAAGTAAGGGAAAAATGAATGATCAATGAGGATCAAAGATGATTATGTGAGATGCGGAGAATGGCGGTGGAAGTGCTTGTTGTGCCATGGGCCGAAGGGCCGTAATTGTTAATGAATTGGCTGGTTATGGATTTAACCATAAGCCGGATGGCTAGATTATTGCCGTGTTACGGCGGAGCCATGATTATGGCTAAGTATAAATGCATATATGCTGTTGAATGAATTGTGAATGTTTGCACTTCCACCATCGGAGGTGAGGGTTTCCCTGGAAGGAAGCAGTGGCTAGCCACCACGTGCTCCAGGTCGAGACTCGAAGCTCTTTTGACCCTATGTCGTAAGTGTGGCCGGGCACTGTGAAAGGCCCGGATGAGCTAACCCCCGTAAATATTCACCAGTGAGGGTGATGGATATGGATCATGATTATGATCAAGTTTATGATGAGTATAACTCGAGTTGGGGATGCACGACAGAGGGACAGTCCAATGGTTAGCTACCAGGACTTGTCGGGTTGGCTCTATAACCGACAGATGATATCATCAGCCACTAGGGACAGGCATGCATCATAAGCATACTACATGAATTGTTTGAGATTGCCTGTTTGACTGCATATTACTTGCTAATTGTCTAAATGCCTTATCTGTTCCTATTTGTAAATCTCTTGTCTGATATAACTGTGTTTGCTATATTATACTCCTACTGGTGGTTGGGAGGTCTGAAGGAATTGGAAAGGGAAATATTAGTTAGACTGAAGAATCTTTAGTCAGTTGCCACTTATGGTTTAGCTTGTTTATAAGCTTTGATATTATTTGAAGGAAGTTCTAGGATTGCCTTTGGCTTTCCTCTATTATTATGTATTATATATGTGGAAGCTGTTACCGTGCTGGGGACCTGTGGTTCTCACCCATGCAGATTTTGTGGTTTTCAGATGCAGGACGCGAGGCTTCTCGTTGAGGCATGCTGGAGACTTCTGGATTAGCGAAGATCCTTGTTCTCGGGACTCTGTTTTGGTTTATATATCTTGTTTAGATACTTTTATCTCCATTAAATAATACAAACTGTGATGACTCCTTCTAGAGGGGATTTTGGAGAATAGATTTCTGTATTTGTGTCCCTTTGGGTTTCCTTTGGGGTTTTCCTTATTTTATTATATGTATATATTGCCATGCTCGGACCGGTTATCTTCGCAGCCGGATTTTGAGTCTTGATATTCTCGTTTTTGACACTCTTTATATATATGATCTTGCGTTAGCTTATCCTTTGCTTGTTACGTTATCGATCGGAGTGTTGCGTGTTCGAGTTACGGTTTTTGTTTACCCCTTTTTCTACAAAGGCTCCTAGTTATAATCAATTATTCATACTACTATATGTACTAAATTTTTGTTTTAGAGGTCGTAATACCTTGCCATATCGGAATTATGACTTAAGCATAAGACTCTGTATGGTAGGGTATTACATTATGGTATCAGAGCAGTTCGTTCCTGTAGAGCCTAAGGGATGGACTGACTATGCTTCTGTGCATTCTCTGTTTGTGTGTTATGTGCTATTAGTATATCTACTTGATATAGTTGGCATAAACGTTCATGAGCATGCATTTGGGACTTTGAAGCACTAGACTTCCGATATTGAGACTGATCAACTTAATATCGATTGTTTGGTGTGTATAGGAACCAGATGGCACCTCGTGGACGCGGTAGAGGCCGTGGGAGAGGTCATACGAATGCTCGTGCGCCAGGGATTAACCCTAATGACCTGGTGAATTTTATGACTGCGTTGGAAAACATGGTTGCTGCTATGCAAGCCACTGCTGAGGCTCTTGGTCAACAGATGAACAACCATGGTAATGACGGAGGTGGAGTTCAGAGCCCGATGACACTGGCAAACTTTTTGAAGGTTAATCCTCCGAAGTTCAAGGGAACTACTAGCCCGACTGAAGCCGATACATGGTTTCAGGCTATGGAACGAGCACTGCAAGTGCAGGTGGTACCTGAAGGGCAGCGTGTAGAGTTCGCTACCTATTTGCTCACTGGTGAAGCGTCGCATTGGTGGCAGGGTATCTGACACCTCCTGCAGCAGGGTGATGATTATATCACCTGGGACGTCTTCCAAGAGGAGTTCTATAAGAAGTACTTTCTGACTTTTGCTAGGACGGCCAAGGAGCTTGAGTTGTTGCAGCTGAAGCAGGGTACTATGTCCGTATCTGAGTATACTGATAAGTTTGAGGAGCTGTTCAGATTCTCTCGTATGTGTCAAGGGACTCCGGTGGAATATGAGGAATGGAAGTGTGTTAAGTACGAAGGAGGACTCCGGAGTGATATTTTTAGTTCAGTGGGGCCAATGGAGATTAGGACTTTCTCCGAATTGGTGAACAAGTGTAGGGTTGCTGAGGAGTGTGTGAAGAGGGCAACCACTGAGAAAGGGAGTCACAAAGGATCATTTCCACAAAACCGAGGGAAGAGCTTTGCACCTAGAGATCCGCCCTTCAAGAGGGGAGGTTCTTTTAGGAGGCCCAACAACAACTACTCCCAAGGGAAAAGGTTTGGGAAACAGCCTCAGAATGATCAAGCTTGTACTAGGTGTGGGACTCACCATCCGGGAGTACCATGCAAGGCCGGATGGGGTTTGTGCTACAATTGTGGAAAGGCGGGGCATAAAGCCGCAAGTTGTCTGGAGTGGCAGAAGCAAGGTGCTGGGAAAGCACAACAGACTGGTCGGGTGTTCACCACCTCAGCTGTGGGTGCAGAGGGATCCGAGACACTCATTCGAGGTAACTGTGAAATGGCTAGTCAAACTTTAAATGCTTTATTTGATTCGGGAGCATCGCATTCATTCATTGCATTTGAGAAAGCCCATAAGTTAGGATTGAAGATCGTAACCTTAGGTTATTTCTTAAAAGTGTATAATGCTACCCATGAAGCCATGGTAACTAGGCTAGGATACCCGAAAGTTACGTTTAGGTTCAAGCAGCGTGATTTTGTCCATAATTTAATCTGCTTACCGATGATCGGTCTTGACCTTATCTTGGGATTGGACTGGTTATCCGAGAACCATGTCCTGCTTGATTGTTCTACAAAGTCGGTGTACTTTATGCCGGAAGATACAGAAGAGCCGGTCGTGGTGAATAATTATTACTTGAATTCGATGATGGTGAACTGTTCTGGATTCGAATGTCAGGGTATCCTGTTGTTAACCGCTGGTGTTTCGGGTGATGATCAAAGGTTGGATCAGATTCCGGTAGTGTGTGAGTTTCCGGAAGTGTTTCCCGATGATATTGAGGAATTTCCACCTAACCGAGAGGTCGAGTTTGCTATTGAATTGGTGCCTGGGACGGGACCAATCTCAAGTGCTCCTTATAGGATGTCACCGTTAGAGATGGCCGAGCTAAAGTCTCAGTTAGAGGAATTGTTGGGTAAGAACTTTATCCGACCAAGTGTTTCCCCGTGGGGTGCTCCAGTGTTACTGGTAAAGAAGAAAGATGGAAGTATGCGACTCTGTGTGGATTACAGGCAGCTGAACAAGGTCACCATAAAGAATAAGTACCCATTGCCGAGGATTGATGATCTCATGGATCAGTTACAGGGAGCTGGGGTTTTCTCTAAGATCGATTTGCGATCCGATTATCACCAGATAAGGGTGAGGGGTGAGGATATCCCTAAGACCGCTTTCAGGACTCGTTATGGTCATTACGAGTATACTGTAATGTCTTTTGGGTTGACGAACGCTCCTGCAGTGTTTATGGATTACATGAATAGAGTGTTCCGTCCATTTCTGGATAAATTCGTTGTTGTCTTCATTGACGACATACTAATTTACTCCAAGACTGAAGAAGAGCATGCGGAACACTTGAGGACTGTGTTGCAAATTCTAAAGGAGAAGAAACTCTATGCGAAACTGTCTAAGTGTGAGTTTTGGAAGGATGAGGTGAAGTTTTTGGGTCACGTGGTGAGTAAGAAGGGAATAGCCGTAGATCCAACCAAGGTAGAAGCTGTGATGGATTGGAGGCAACCAACCACAGTAACTGAGATAAGGAGTTTTCTGGGTCTAGCTGGCTATTACCGAAGGTTCATCAAGGGCTTTTCGCAATTAGCCTTGTCGTTGACAAAGTTAACTCGCAAAGACACTCCGTTTGTTTGGACTCCTGAGTGCGAGGAGAGCTTTCAGGCATTAAAGAAAAAGTTGACCACTGCACCTGTGTTAGTGTTACCTGAACCGAACGAACCATTTGAGGTGTACTGTGATGTCTCACTAAAGGGTCTAGGATGCGTGCTGATGCAGCATCATAATGTGGTGGCGTATGCCTCACGACAGTTGAGACCTCACGAAGTTAGTTACCCTACGCATGATTTGGAACTCACTGTGGTTGTGTTTGCCTTAAAGGTGTGGAGGCATTATCTCTATGGGGTTAAGTTCCAAGTCTTCTCCGATCACAAGAGCTTGAAATATCTCTTTGATCAGAAAGAGCTTAATATGAGGCAAAGGAGATGGATGGAATTATTGAAAGACTACGACTTTGAGTTGAATTACCATCCAGGAAAGGCAAATGTAGTGGCGGATGCGTTAAGTCGGAAGTCGTTATATGCGGCTTGGATGATGCTTCAAGAGGAGAAGTTGCTCAAGGGATTCGAGAGTCTAAAAATTGGTGTTCGAGAAGTATCCGGAACCTTGTGTTTGAGCCGATTAGAAATCTCAAGTGACTTTAAGTCCGAACTCCTAAAGGCTCATGAAAATGATGAAGCGTTATGGAAGGTGTTACCGGCTATCGAGCAAGGAAAACAGTGGAGAGTGTTGGAAGAAAAAGATGGGTTATAGAGATTCAAGGGTAGGATCATTGTGCCGGATGTTGGTACTTTGAGGCAAGATATCTTAAAGGAGGCACACAAAAGCGGATTCTCCATTCACCCGGGAAGTACTAAGATGTACCATAATTTAAAGGCGATGTTTTGGTGGCCGGGTATGAAGAATGATGTAGCAGAATATGTTTCAAAGTGCTTAACTTGTCAAAAGGTAAAAATTGAACATCAAAGACCTTCCGGGATGTTGCAACCTTTAGAGGTTCCGCAATGGAAATGGGAAAGTATTGCAATGGACTTTGTGTCGGGATTGCCAAGGACTAGGACTGGTTTTGATGCTATCTGGGTGATTGTGGACCGACTGACGAAGTCAGCTCACTTTTTGCCCATTCGGATGACTTACACCCTTGAGGAGCTAGTACGGTTATACATAAAGGAGATTGTGAGACTCCATGGTGTACCTGCTACTATAATCTCTGATAGAGATCCTCGTTTCACTTCGAGGTTCTGGGGTGCATTTCAGAAAGCTTTTGGAACCCGATTAAGCTTGAGTACAGCTTACCATCCTCAAACAGATGGTCAATCCGAGAGGACGATCCAAACACTAGAGGATATGTTGAGAGCTTGTGTTTTGGACCAACCGGCGAGTTGGGATCGGTATATGCCATTAGTGGAGTTTGCATACAATAATAGTTACCATGCGAGCATTGGAATGGCTCCGTATGAGGCATTGTATGGGAGGAAATGTCAATCTCCGCTATGTTGGTATGAAGCTGGAGAGAAGGGCTTGTTGGGGCCGGAAATGATAGTTGAGACCACTGAACAAGTTAAGAAAATCCGAGATAGGATGCTTACGGCGCAGAGTCGCCAGAAAAGTTACGCCGATCAAAGGCAGAAGCCCTTAGAGTTTGAGGAAGGAGATCATATTTTCCTGAAGGTTACTCCAACCACAGGAGTAGGTAGGGCGATTAAAGCAAAGAAGTTGAATCCTTGATACATTGGTCCATTTCAGATCCTAGAGAGGATTGGGCCGGTGGCGTATCGGGTGGCTCTACCACCTTATCTTTCGAACCTGCACGATGTGTTTCACGTGTCGCAGCTTCAGAAGTACACTCCTGATGCTAGCCATGTGTTAGAACCTGAATCGGTTCAGTTAAGGGAAGATTTGACGCTTCCAGTGGCTCCAGTCAGAATTGATGATACTAGTATCAAACGGTTGCGTGGAAAAGAGGTTTCATTAGTCAAAGTGGTTTGGAGTCGAGGCGGTGTTGAGGAACACACTTGGGAACTTGAGTCGGAGATGCGAACGGATTATCCGCACTTATTCTCAGGTAATTGAATTTGAATTTTGTGGGCAAAATTCCCAATTAGGTGGGTAGAATGTAAGACCCGGTTAATTAATGGCTAATTAACCCATAAATGAGAATTTATTCTAGAAAGCCAAAAATGTGATTTTTATGGCTAAATATGATAGAGGAGATTGAGACGAGAGTTTCGGTAATAATTTTATAGAAATCGGACCATGATTGGACCGAACGGGCCAAACCGGTCTAACCGGACCCAAAGTGGGCCCTTGGCCCAACTAAACTAAACCAAAACCCTAGTTTTCAGCACTCTCTCTCCTCACAACACTCTCATTCACGCTGAAATAGAGGCCATGGAGGGAAGAACACTCTCAAGTTCTATCTCTCACTTGATCTTCAAACCACCATAACTTTTGATCTAGAGCTCCGATTGCCGCACCGTTTGTGGTCACACGTTCACCTCGGAGAGCTCTACAAAACCCATACAATCAATCTTGAGGTAAGCCACGTTTTGCTCTTCGAATTTCCAGCCTTGATTTCGAGTTTCATGAGCAAAAATGTTGAGATTTTGGGCTCTTTGATATTATAGGACCCAACTCTCTTGAAGGAGAAGGTTAATCTTGTCTCTTTGGACCTTGGGTGTGGTAAGATTCTCAATCCTAGTGTAATTTATTGTTCTATGATGTTTGGGTATTGAGATGTTGTGTATGGATATGATGATTGTGGCTTAGGTTGTGTATATGTGAATATTTGAGCTTGATTGGTGATTTTGAAAGCTTGGAAGAAGGTTTTGTGTGATAAAATCTGTTCTTGGAGGTGTTGATACCTTGAGAGCTTGTGGACAAGTGGTTTGGAAGTGCTCCGGTTGAGCGTGGGAAATCGGCTAAGGTATGGTTTCGGTTTCCCGTATCTAATATGTAATGTGGTAGGAAATACTTAGGCTAGAGGCCCTAAGATAGGCATTGAATGGTTGATGTTGTTAAATGGTTGAGATATATGATGTGATCATATATGTGACTATGAATATTGATGCCTTGATTGTGTGATATATTAGAAAATGCATGTTGTGATATATGCTTGATGAATGATTAAGGTTGAATTGGTGGGTGGTACCATGTTGATGGTGAGTGTGATGTTGGTCATGTATAATGATGGTTGACTGAAAATGGTATTATTGGAAATTGGGATGAGGGAGGATGTGTGACATGACATTGTGTTTGTCCTTTAGCCATTTGATTGAGAAGTGTTAAAATGGTTGGACGGTGATTTTGGAAATTTTGGTAAAGTGTCAATGTGTGAGTTAAGGATGGATTGTTGTTGATTTTGGTACATTTTGAATGATTTCAAAGAAAAGGGTTGAAATTGGCATGTTTTGATTGATTTTGAAAAGATTTGAAAGTGGCTTGTTTTGAAAATGGCACTTTGTGGTTTTGTATGAAAACATGGTTTTTGGGCATACTTTGACGGGACATAACCTGGACTACGGATCTCTGATTTATGCCAAATCTGTTTAGAAATGAAATTGGATCCGGGATGTCCATGCTGTTCGAAGAACGGGTGAAAATGATTTAAAATGAGAGAGTTATGACCGTCGGAAGATTGGGGGTTGAATCTGTGAATTCTGCAGCTTTTAACTTAGAAAATTTTTAGCGGAATAACCCTCCGTGCGTAGGCGCACTTGGCGCGTGCGCGCCATTCTTCCAGGAAGCACCATCCACGCATGCGCGTGGTGTGCGCGGGCGCGTTGATGCGCTGCGCCATATGCCCAGCTATTTTCCAGAGAGTTGTGCCAGAATTGTGCCAGTTTTGTGCCTGGGCGCAAGAGAACCCACGCGTACGCGTGGCTGACGCTTGCGCGCCGTTTGGCTATTTTTCAACCCGCGCGTTCGCGGTTATGACGCTTGCGCGTTGATGAGTTTTTGGCCATCTGCGCGTGCGCGTGGAGTGCGCGTACGCGTGGCCCTGTTTTCATCCCAAAGTTGATTTTTGAGTTTTAAAAGCCAAATTTCATATTTCTAAGCCTCCGATCTCACACTTATATCTTAAACCATTATGATATGCCTAGCATGAGGAAAGGGCTAGTGAATGTGGTAACTTGCGAGTGATGCAAGGGAAAAATGAATGATCAATGAGGATCAAAGATGATTATGTGAGATGCGAAGAATGGCGGTGGAAGTGCTTGTTGTGCCATGGGCCGAAGGGCCGTAATTGTTAATGAATTGGCTGGTTATGGATTTAACCGTAAGCCGGATGGCTAGATTATTGCCGTGTTACGGCGGAGCCATGATTATGGCTAAGTATAAATGCATATATGTTGTTGAATGAATTGTGAATGTTTGCACTTCCACCATCGGAGGTGAGGGTTTCCTGGGAGGAAGCAGTGGCTAGCCACCACGTGCTCCAGGTCGAGACTCGAAGCTCTTTGACCCTATATCGTAAGTGTGGCGGGCACTATGAAAGGCCGGATGAGCTCGCCCCCGTAAATATTCACCAGTGAGGGTGATGGATATGGATCATGATATGATCAAGTTTATGATAAGTATAACTCGAGTTGGGGATGCGCGACAGAGGGACAGTCCAATGGTTAGCTACCAGGACTTGTCGGGTTGGCTCTATAACCGACAGATGATATCATCAGCAACTAGGGACAGGCATGCATCATAAGCATACTACATGAATTGTTTGAGATTGCCTGTTTGACTGCATATTACTTGCTAATTGTCTAAATGCCTTATCTGTTCCTATTTGTAAATCTCTTGTCTGATATAACTGTGTTTGCTATATTATACTCCTGCTGGTGGTTGGGAGGTCTGAAGGAATTGGAAAGGGAAGTATTAGTTAGACTGAAGAATCTTTAGTCAGTTGCCACTTATGGTTTAGCTTGTTTATAAGCTTTGATATTATTTGGAGGAAGTTCTAGGATTGCCTTTGGCTTTTCTCTATTATTATGTATTATATATGTGGAAGCTGTTACCGTGCTGGGACCTCTGGTTCTCACCCATGCAGATTTTGTGGTTTTCAGATGCAGGACGCGAGGCTTCTCGTTGAGGCATGCTGGAGACTTCTGGATTAGCGAAGATCCTTGTTCTCGGGACTCTGTTTTGGTTTTATATCTTGTTTAGATTTTTATCTCATTAAATAATAAAACTGTATGACTCCTTCTAGGGGATTTTGGAGAATAGATTTCTGTATTTGTGTCCTTTGGTTTCTTTGGTTTTCTTATTTTATTTATGTATTATTGCCATCTCGGCCGTTATCTTCGCGCCGGATTTTGAGTCTTTATTTCGTTTTTACATCTTTATATTATGATTTGCGTTAGTTATCCTTTGTCGTTATGTTATCGATCGAGTGTTGCGTTTTCGGTTTTTTTTACCCTTTTTTAAACTCCTAGTTATAATCAATTTCATATACTATACTATAATTTTTTTTAGGTCGTATACTTCCATTCGGATTATGACTAAGCAT